>NW_019384392.1:15982-111813 GCF_000671375.1 Centruroides sculpturatus | reverse complement strand
GTTGATCAAGATGCAAATTTGGAAGACGAATGTAATCGAGGACCTCATCTTCGTGTCTAATCTCATTATTGAAGAGTGTGAGCAAGCTTTCTTGAGAAATGAGCTTCGTCTTGTCTTTATAATTTCCGGAGAGCGTTCTCCACCTGTTGAAAATATTGTAATTGTTATAATGTAAAGGGGAACTCCCTTTTCTTCAGAATGTATATTATTCTCTTTTCTCGGATTTAGCTCACGAAATATGTATATACAAACTCTATCATTGATTCATTAATTCCTTCACTTAGTACTATTTAACATTATTTCTAAATCAACTTCATAAACCCAACATTTTCGATATTTCTCTGGGAAGAACTTGATCTACTAATGTGGACGTAATAATTTTCTAGTTTCTCGATGGATTGCGTCATCTTCCTTTTCCTGTCCTGTATAGTTCCGCAATCTCGAATACTTAAAAGTTCTATCAAGTTTTTCTATTTGCGTACGATTTCATTTCCTTTCTTTTTATTTTATTCCTTAGTATTACTATGATTTAGTTCACTTCGTATTCCAATATAAAAATTTCATCTAATTATTTTGTCCGACTGATTTACATAGGATTTACTATCATCTTGAGAGGTAAGTTCAAGTGTTCGTAAATTCCTTATCGTTTGGTTTAATCTGCTACTAGTATTTCTTAATCAAGAAGGGAAGTAATAAGGATGATTCAACAATATATCTGCATTGATAAGCGACTTCCTATTTAAATTTTTCCTCTCGTTATATGTTTTGGTTTCTTCCGTTTTCCTTTCATTATTTTGTCTGGATTCATTACAGGATAATTTTTATGTCTTTCAAAAACGGCTATCGGTATACGGCTTTTAAATGCTTCTTCTACCTCTAATTCAACTTTCCTATTTTCGGTATTCATATTCTTGCCGGAGATAATTTTTAATAACAATATCAGTAGACATATTAATTTATAAATATCCTCTACTATTTGAACTCTACTATTTATCCTATTATGCACTTTCGTTTCATCCTTACGTATTGGTTCAACATTATCTATTATCTCCTCTCGTTCATGAGACTTTGACTCTTGGGAAGATTCTGTTCCTTTCTTAGTATCCTGGCTAATTTTCATACTTTCATTTAGTTTTGTTTCCTCAATGGAATCTCTACAAATTTTCTTTTCATTATCTTTGTTACGCCCAAACTTTATATCTTTAGCCATATTGCTTACTTTCTCTTTATTGGCTTTGCGCTTAGCTTTAGTTTTTCTGATTGTCCCTAAGTGTTTATTCTGCTTATGGCGTTTGCGTTGAGGAATCGCCCGAACACTTCTCAGTATGCTTAATTCCGAATAATTTAAATCTATCTTTTTCGGTGGTTTGATCTGTTGCTCTTTCCAATAATACTTCCCTTTTGTGTGACGGGGAGAGCAAAAATGAACTTCACTACCATTTTCTAATATTATCCTTTTATTTTCCCGGTCTATAAACAATTTCTCCTCTTCTATAAAATCTTTTCCTATTATACCATCACAAGGTATGGTTATTTCTGGATCGACTATTCTCGCTATTCTTTTAAATTTTAATCCTCTTAACTTAAATGTCGGCAGTGCTAGGCCTCTAACCAGAATAGTTTTTCCCGGACTATTTTCCATNAATAGATCTCCAAGGTTTCGAATCGTAAGATCCGATCCTAATCTATTTCATAGGAGAGCTATTAAAATGTTGATTGGATATAGGCGGCGAAGACTATATCTAACGTCAGGATTCCTTGACACCAGTTAATCATTTATTTTACACGCGGATTAACACGCGTATGCGATCTGATTCGGAATGAATTGAGGAGACATACTTATATATTAAAACAAGAGTATATTTAATAAATATCAAACAAACGAATACAGAAAATCAATAACAACGATTATACGACAAGTTAAAGGTTACGACTTAATCTATGCTAATGCGCATTCGAGAGAGAGCTCACAAATGATTCTAAACATACGACCTGTTAGTTGTCGTCTTCTTTTCTGTAGATATAGGACACCTTGTAGATAGGGTTCATATTACTTTTGTATGGGAGATCAATTCGTGCACAAAATATAAAAATATCACTTCTACGTATAGGCCTGGAACTTAGTCTAAATGACTCGTATAGGGCGTTGGCCTTCTGGAGGGAAACGTATGTGGAGTCTGGACACTTTCAAATCGGTCGGAGAACTCCTCGAATTCTGACTAATTTCTCCTTTTATTTCAAAATTTCGTCCAATCATCGTCCAGTAACTCTTTCGTGAGAACGGATGAGAGGGGGATGAATGAGGGGTAACCATTTCCCATCTGAGCGAGATTTTTAACCAGATACGGGAAAAACAGCGGATGTTCTCTTCGATGAAAGGAAATAACATTTGTTTTTCCCACATCTAAAACAATATTTTTTTCACAAAAACGAAGTAATATTTTGTCGATATTTTAAACATATTAATAAAATTATTAACTTAGACCCAGGGCCTTTCGGATCTCACACTAGTCTGAATATATATAAATGCAAGATTGCAGTAAGAATGTGACCAGATGTCAAGGATAGATGAATAGTTGACAGTAGTATTTAGTGGTGAGAAAAAAATGGAATTAAGATAATCATGATGGTTGGATGGGGTATTGTCCTGGCTATAAACAGGATTGAATCGAGGACCAGAATTGATTTTGAGAAAGGAGTCAGTTTTACAAAATTTGAATAGAAATCAAATTATCAAGACTCTCAGCACAATAAATGAAAGTTACATTTTAAATAGACTTCAACTGTAGTTAATATCTATTTTTTATAATGATCAGGATGCCTGCTTCAAAAATCAGTAATTATTAGAGAATTTTATAGCGTTGCCAACTTTTTTACTGTTTATCATGCTTTTTATGATGTCCCATCTTCATGTATTATTTCAGCAGATGTCTTCAATCAGTGAAAAATAAGCACACACTATATATTTCCTTTCTTTATTTTACTATAATAGTGAATCTCCATCTGCCTATGCTAGAAGAGATTGTGGGTCTCCTATATGAATTTAATTATTTAAATTGATAAAAATTTTATAAATTTTCAACACCATGTGTCTTTGACATTAGGTGCATTCAGTATATGACCTGATACACAAAGTTTCTGGATCTGCTGAACTGAATGATATCAAGCAAGTAATCAGTGGCTGACTGATTCCACAAGTTCTGAGTCAGTCAGAAAAGATGGTCTAGAAGTGCTTTTAAGATGACTGTTCCCAGTAATGAATTAGTCATGTTAAAATATTTAGATAAAAGTAAGAAAACTATAGTTAAAGTTTTTCCAGATACTATAAAATAATAAATAGATCTGAAAATGAACTTTGAATTCACAAAAATCATAATAATGAATCAAATTTTTCACATAATTCTCAATATGATTTGGCAGCAAACTTTTTGTTTGTTTTAGTTTATATGAGTTACAATTAAATCATTGGAGATAAATCATTCTTTATTGCCATAAAACCTCTATGTTATCATTGTTTGTAACTTCAAATAACAGTTCTCATCTCAGCCATGTAATGTTCAATGTGCTCCAGATTACTATCAATGACCAATTGAATTGCATCATCTGGATCAGATTGTGTACTGAATACTATCTTGTGACAATTATGATAGTCAGATCATTAGAGTGGATCAAACTTTACATTAGAGTGGAAATTGCCATGTATGCATGCAATTGTATGAAAAATGAAATATGTATGATCACATGCACAGTACAAAGAGGCAAATTTTTTGAGGGCCTTTGATAAGCAGGAAAAACATTTTGACCAAAATTTTTACACAATAAGATGGATAACATGTAGCACGAGGATATTATCATAGAAGCACAGCTAAGTAAGTCAATTTGGTGAAAAATATCTGTAAAAAACTAGTAGGCACAAAAAATTTCTGCTATTGCATGTGATTGCAGGTTAATAAAATATATATATATAGTGACATTATTGAATATTATGATTTTAAATAAATATAATTTTTGTATGTTTTGTTATTTTCAAAATATTTGAAATTTATATTTTTACTAAAGCTTATTTTATTTTAAATAGGAAAATGTTCAGCTGCTGCTTTGGATGTTTTGGCAAATGTATTCCATGAAGAATTATTACCTGTTTTACTACCAATTTTAAAGGAAACTCTCTTTCATCAAGATTGGGAAATTAAAGAATCTGGTATTTTAGCTTTGGGTGCTATTGCAGAAGGTTAGTTAAAATTTTAACTAATTTAATGACCTAGTATGCTAATAAAGAAATAATTAAATGATTTAAAATATAAAAAGATATTTATATTTTAAAATACTTTTTTTATGAATTATACACATTTTTAATTTTCATAAAATAGAAAAATTTAGAACATTCTGTAAATTAGAATTAGAGTAAGAATGGGTCTAACATTTTATGTATAGTTACATTTTTATGCATCCTCATTTTTTTTTTAACTTGCCAAAATATTCACAATAACTTGTCACTTATGTATTCTAAAAAATAAGTTTTAGTTAATGGAACTGTTCTTCCCTGGTATCATTTATGAACACACTACTATAAAAATGGTTCCATTTAACCTAAATACAGATTTCTTTTGGATGTATTAAAACTTTGAAGACTGCTCAGTTTTTAATAAGAAGTTCATTTTTGAACTGTATTTTTTAAACAACAGTAATAAAATTGAATTTTTTGAGTTTGAAAAATTAATTAAAATAACAATACATTCAAACTATACACAACATTCTAATGATATTTATATCAGACTTGTTCTGTGCGTTGTTAAAAACACAAAGCATAGTAAACAAATTAAATATAAAATCTCTGTTTTAATGTTGCATCGTTAAAAAAAATAATCAACAAATTACATCTTCCTCATTATTGATAGTCCAAAAAGTGCTAAACCATTATACTTTTTTCTGTCTTTAGATGAAACCAAAATTAAGAAAGTTAATTTAAAGTTAAGAAAAATATTTAACTCTTTTAAAAAATTTAAGCTTTAAAAATTTTTATATACATGGAGATGAACTTTTTACCCCTCAGACTATAAAGGGAATTAGTATAACAACCAGTCAAACAACTTTCCCTTTGGCTGATTTTGTTTTGGCCAATAATGTATTTAAAGAGTTAATTTTAAAAATAATACTTACATTATTTCCATTTTCAGAAGTTGAGAGAGCTTGAGATGAATATATGCTGAAAAATTTTATACATTTGAAACATGAACGTGTTTAGTTTAAATCAGTGTTTCTCAACCTCTAACAAATCGTAGCCCCCTTCACTTCAAAATTCCAATGCCGAGGGCCAAGGATAACGCAAATTTGTATTGCATTGAATAGACTAGTGACTAGTATAATGTTATTTGTTTAATTATTGTATGATATAATAAATAAAATATCTAATTATTCTTAATATAATGTTTTACTATATCGCCCAGAAAATTGTTTTTGCCCCCAAAATATAAATTGTTACTAATCGCCCCCTCAACATGGAAAAACACCCACATGGGGGCAATATCGCCCCCGCTGAAAAACACTGCACTAAANAAAAAACTCTGATGCCAATCAAGCTTCAAAATTACGATGCCAAGACTAATGCCAAATTTGTATTGCATTGAATAGACTAGTGACTAGTATAATGTTATTTGTTTAATTATTGTACGATATAACAAATAAAATGTCCTAATTATTCTTAATATAATGTTTTACTATATTGCCCAGAAAATTGTTTTTCACCCCCAAAATATAAATTGTTACTAATCGCCCCCTCAACATGGAAAAACGCCCACATGGGGCGATATCGCCCCCATTGTGAAACACTGGTTTAAATCCTACTGTTTTATTATAAATTAGATTTATATTATTATTAGTGTTGTTTAAGTTTTAAAATAAAATTAACTTACATCTCTATATAAAGAATTATGTAATTGTGCATTTCTAATTATCTTGATATTTTTTTATAGGGTGTATGAATGGAATGATTCCACATCTTCCAGAACTCATTCCTTTTTTGATTTCATGTTTATCCGACAAAAAGGCTTTAGTTCGCTCTATCACGTGCTGGACTTTAAGCAGATATTCACATTGGGTTGTCACTCAACAACACGATTTATATTTGAAACCATTAATGACAGAGGTAATTAAATTAATATATTAATAACTTTTGAAACAGGTAACATAATACAAATTTTATCTGTTTAGCTATTAAAGAGAGTATTGGATGCAAACAAACGAGTTCAAGAAGCTGCTTGTAGTGCATTTGCAACATTGGAGGAAGAAGCTTGTACAGAACTAGTTCCTTACCTTGCCTTTATTTTGGAAACATTAGTATTTGCTTTTAATAAATATCAAGTGAGTTAAACTATGTGTATCTATCTACAGTGACTTAAAATGAAATGATTAAAAAATAAATATTTGATAACCTGATAAATAAATGTATTCGTACTATGATCAGAATATTTAGTAAATAAACAGATGTTTTTATAATTTAAATATTTTACACAATCCTTTAATTTTTCCAGCATAAAAATCTTCTCATATTGTATGATGCTATTGGTACATTAGCTGATTCAGTTGGACATCATTTAAATAAACCAGTAAGTTGTGGGGTTTTTTATTTTATTTTATTTATCTTTTGAAGTAAAATTTAATTCAATTTAAAATTACATTGTACATTATATTAATTCATTTTTAGTTTATAAAATATAATCTTAAAATTAAAACTAAAATATTTTATTTGATCTGCATGATAATTTAATATTCTACAGATATTAAATGTTTATATGAAAATTGCATTTAATAATATTTTTAGAATAATATTTTTTTATGGATACAAGAAATTTTATTATTAAAATGTATATGTGTATATAGCCAATAGTTGGATTAATTTTAGCAGGGTTTAACACATTAAGCATCACAATAGGAAGGCATAAATTATTACCCTGGGCCATCCTCTTTTTTTGGTGAACAAAATCACACAAATTTGATGACCATTTAATATAATTTTGCCTGCATTATTAAAAAACTTTTTTTTTTCTTAATTTTTAGGCTTATTGTGGAATTGCAATACTTGGCTTGAATGATTATTTTTATTATGTTATGCCATCATATATGCTAACCATCAGGTCTTGAATTCAGCAGAACTTTACTGTAATCAAAGTTGCATAAATGGATCAATACAAATTAAAGAAAAATATAATAATCATTAAAATAATGTACCTGCTGTTTTTTCTTACTGTGTATGTGCACTGAAAGAAAACAAAAATTGTTTCTTTCATATTTGTTTTTGTGCTGTGTATTTACATGATATTGTACTTATTCACATTCATTGTGCAAGAAAAACATTAGAAATGGCAAATTTTGCTTATATTTCATATTTTTGTAAGGGAGAAAAATTAATTTCCTATTAGTATTCTGTCATAAAAAAAATTTACTGGATTAAGTGAAAATTCCATAACCCCAGGTCTTGCTCTAATTATTTCCATTATGTTTATATGGCTAGCATATTGCTCCAAAGTAAACACAGCACAGTATTAATATAGAAATAGTTGTAGGAGACTTAGCAGTTTGATATGTAATAGATATCTGATTATCATCAGTATATTTCATATAAAGTCTCATTGGCAACTATGGAAGAGCTAATATGTGTAAGAATTTTGAAATTACATGTAACAGATATGTGAAACATTTTTTGATTCAGTGTATCTGATAAAAGCAAGGATATGTAGTGAGTTGTAATTGTAGAGTATTATTGGTAATTACAGCAGTGACATAATGCATTAGTAGTAATAGCATCTGGTAGTAATAGTCATGTTTTTATATGCACTGATTTTTGCAATTTCTCCTTAATGTAAAGTAGTAGTTAATAAGTTAAATTAAAATATATAGAAAATTATCAGATAGCAGTAATAATTATTATAATTGTAACATTTGAAATGTTTCTTTCAGGATTATATAAATTTATGAATTATACACATTTTTAATTTTCATAAANAAATCAACTTAGTAAAGTAAGTTTACTCTTTGTTTCGAGATTTCACTCATTGACGAAACCATACACACACACACAACTGAAACTCAACCAGTGAGTGTAATGCACGATTTTAGCCCATACATCGAAACTCAAGGCTCTCGATGAGATATTACAAACACTCAGTTTGTGCTGTTGTTTTTATATTCATAACTTAGACTAAAGGGAAAATTCACGAAATAGGCGATGGATAAATAAGTAAATAAATATGAAATTAAATATTAAAAATGATTTTTCTTTTTCATGTAGTGTCTTTCTAGTGTTGCAACTGCACTACAATCTGGATTTCTACCATATTGCGAACCAGTATTTAGACGATGTGTGTCATTAGTAGAACAAACATTAAATCAGAATATGGTAAAGTATTTTTATTAAAATATTTATACAAAGTAACTTCCTACAAATGGTTTTTATATTTGTATTTGTCGGTATTAAATTTTGAAATATAAACAATGATGACAAAATGTAATAAATTGAAATGTAATGTAAGTTAAAGTATTCGTACTGTCTGATTGATATTTTGATATATTAAGATTAGAAGCCAATAAAAGACTTAAAAAGCTTAAAGAAAAATTTTATTTTACTTAGGCAAATGCTGCTCATCCAGATCAATTTGAGGCTCCTGATAAAGATTTTATGATTGTTGCCTTAGATCTTTTAAGTGGTTTATCAGAAGGTTTAAATGGACATATGGAATCTTTAGTAATATCAAGCAATATAATGCAATTATTATATCAATGTATGCAAGTAAGTAAATTTATATTAAATATTCACATTAATATTAAAGTATACGAAATTGTGCTATATTTCAAATTATTTTGCATTTTAAATTAGGATCCAATGCCAGAAGTACGACAAAGTTCTTTTGCATTACTAGGTGATTTAACTAAGGCTTGTTTTCAACATGTTAATCTTTGTATACGTAAGTATTATAATTATTTGTATTAGATTTAAAATAGATTAGCATGTCTGCTTAATACCCTTATTTCCTTGGAAAATTCATATATAAATTAGTTTTTCTTCTTTGAAGTTTATATAACAAAAGTTTTAAAAATTGCATCTTAGAATAAATAACTGTATTTCTTCTTTCCTTATTAATTGAAATTTTTTATGGCAATAAAATTAACTAACAATAAATATGTATTAAGAAACTAGAAAAATAATTATTATTTTAAAAAATGTAAAGGAAAAATAAATACTTTCTGTAAAATGTGATTAGAAAGAATTATTTAATCTAGTAATTTTTAGGCCAGCATTGGTTATTGGATTAAAAACCATTTTGGGTCATTTCCTTCCAAATTATTATAATTGTTTATAAATGTATTGAATTTAAATTTATTTGATTTTATCAATCTTGTCCAATTGAATCTGTATTTGAAATCTCACAGGAATGAGAAAAAATATTTGAGATATAGAGTTTCCAAACAGTAAACAGTAATAGGTTTGATTGGCAATATGTATTTTATTAATACAATAGAAAGTACAGTATATACCTGTAATAGGTATAAATAAAATATTTTTTGGAATACCTTAACAGAAATAGTTTAAAATATGACTTTCTACAACTAATAATGGTGCGAAGTACAACTAAACAATAAAAAACAAACATTTTCATAACCCCTTCTGGATTCTTCCTTGGGTTTTCTTAATTCTAAATAAGCTGGATTTTCCAATTTCATTCAAGAATATAAAATTTGAATATAAATCAAAATCAAATCAATTGAAAATTAGAATGTTTTTAAAAACTATTTAAAAGTTGTTTTGAAATTTTCAAATTGTAACTTAAATTAATTTTTAAATTTGTGTTGTTTGTGTGTGGCAGTGACTGAACATTTCGCTTTTAATATGTATACAGATAAATGTTATTAAAAATAATATAAAAACTAAAACTAAACCTTTATGTGTATTTTGTATATAACCAAAAGTTGTTATTCAAAAATCAAACTTAAAGAATAGTTGCTATGGGAACAAATGAGTACCCATCTCTTCAACCCAAGTCTGACTTGTGAATCAAAAGTGAAGTTTTCTCGTGTCTCCTGTCCCTATGCAAAGACCTTGCAACCCCCTTTGTTAACCCTTTTCATGAATTCATGCTGAGTCCACAGAGGAAGTCCTTTTGAGGAACGAATTGTAGACCCCACAGATGATCCAGTGTGACTTACTTACATGCTGCTGCTTTGTAAAGTGTTGGTTTCAGTTTTGGTGGGGACAGAACATTTTGCTTTTACTATATATACAGATGATTTTTTAGATTTTATTATTTTACTTTGTAAGAAATAAAGGTCTATTTAAAAATTAACATTTGAATTACATTTAAAAGTTTTTAAAAATATATATATACTTAAAACTGCTCTAAGTTGTGGCAATTGAAAATTTTTTACATTTTAAGAAAAAAATAAAATTATTATTTTGTTAAACTGGTTAAATATGTATCTAAATAGAGACACTGATTTTCATGTACTAAAAATAAAAGCTCCCCATATTTAAAAGTTAAAACTAAAATAAAAAGTTAAAAAGTTTCATATGCAAATGTTAGTTCGTGTATGAAACTAAACCCAATTCCCCAAAAAGCTCTTCTTAATATACTGTAATTATCTAATAGGGTATTAAAATACTGTACTGTGCTATAATCCAGGGTGTATCAAAAAGATGACCTGATTTTAAAACTATATTTGTTGATGGAAACATACTACAAAACAGGGACAAAATGCAAAATACTCGCAAAATCTTAGTATCAGCTATATTATTACAAATACTTTGTGTCCACCAATAGCTGCATGGACATCTAGATAATAGCTAAATTTGTCATACACTCTACATAAGATATCTATGTTGACAGAAGTCAAGGAAACTCTTATTTTGTTTTTTTAGCTCATCTGTGTCACGAGCTAAAGGAGGGATGAAAACTCTTTCCTTCACATAACCCCACAAGAAAAAATTTGCATGGGGTCATGTCTGGAGCTTGAGGCCAAGAATGTAGGGCAGTGTCTTGGGATCTCATGCATCCTATCCAGCATTGAGGCAGTGTGTCATTGAGAAATTGTCATACACAGTTATGCCAGTGTGGTGGGGCTCTATTCTGTTGGAATATGAAATCATTAGTCGTCCTCAAGTTGTGTAAAAGTTTGCACTAGTTAGCTATTGTCAAGATGTTGTCCATGCAGGTACTGGTGGACACAGAGTATTTGTAATAACATAGCTGAACTAAGATTTTGTGAGTATTTTGCATTTGTCCCTGTTTTGTAGTATGTTTCCATCAACAAATATAGTTTTAAAATCAGGTCATTCTTTTTGATACACATTGTATTGTGATCATCCCAAAAGACAGGCAAATTATTGTCTTTTTCTGACAAATTCTTTCAATTATTTACATAGCAATTAAATGTATTTTATTTTATTGTACATGTTGGGTGCATATTCTGGTAAAGCTGCTTTGTTAAAAGATGGTTAAACTATTTCCGCTTGAAGTTAGCTGCTGCTGCACTAGTGCAGTGAGGCTCCAAGTGCTGAAAACAGAAGATGGCTTCCACCCTAAATTATATGCATATTGCATACTTAAAGTGAAGATTGTTACATATGAAAATGTATCTTGAAGTGATTATCCAAAAAATTAGAAATGCACTTTTCCACAGAATTGTTTATGCTGACATAGACATCTTCAGATTTAGTAATGGCAAATACACATATTAGACTGTTGTTGTTTACCAATTTGAGGAAGGACGAAAGACACCTCTGTGGGGTCTGATCAATGTTGGGCTGATGCCACCAGTTTTAGAGATTGACCTTAAGGTGAAAGGTTACGACCCTCGCTTTGCCCACAATCTGTTGGGATGATGTGAGAAAGCTTTTTTATGTATGGGCGTAGTGGTTTGCTGGATGCAAAGGTGACTCACACAGAGACTGAAATGACTAAATTAACGTGTTTATTTGACAAGACATGCTTACAATGATGGCGATTTGCCGATCTGATGAAGTTGACCAATGAAAGTTCTTTTTGGAGAAGTAACTTCCTATAGGACTGAAGAGGGTTCGTCCTCGATCCCAATTGTTGCTGGAGGCAAGGAGAACAGGGATCCACATCAGGAGATAGGTACCAGTCTGGGTAGATAAGCGTTTTTGGGGGAAGTTGAGTCCCTTACTTTGCCTCACTTATCCAAGGTTTTGGGTCTTCTCTGTTGTCCTGGTTTTAGTCACTACGTCAGTCCAACTGTGTCCCGATCTCTACTCTCAACCTCAATACTCCCAATTTCGGGCTTTTATATCATTTTTACCTGAAATTCCAAGGTTTTGGTTGGTTTGAACGATGGTCCTCTGTAATTTCATTAGTACCTGGTCTGTTGCCAGGTCATGATTTGGGCTGCAGGGTTGCTGAACATCCCCGTTTGGGCCATTTCCCTCCAGAGTCGGGTCAAGCCCTTCCCCAGATGACGGACCTGTAAATTTATCATATAGGCATATTACTGGAAAATACATGTTTCATACAAGATAAACAATAAAAACGATGATGTCGTAAATTTTTCATGTTAATCATTTTCCTATACGAGTTATTTTTTCCCCAAGTTCAACCAAAAAAATAGATTGAGGTTTCACTGTATTTCTATTTGAAACAAATACTGTATTATTATACAATTATTCACTTATCTAATTTTTTATTTTAAAATAATTAGTATATTATTATATAAAATTTAAAAATGATTTATTAAAAAATTTATTTTTATATTCATACTTTAAATTTTTTTACAGAGGATTTTTTACCAATACTTGGTCAGAATCTGAATCCAGAATTTATATCAGTGTGTAATAATGCAACTTGGGCAATAGGCGAAATTTCAGTTAAGCTTGGTGAGAAAAATTTTTTACATTACTTTTGCTGAATTAGTTATTATTTTTATATATTTATAATTATTTATCAGAACTTCAAAATAAAAATGAAATTATTTTGGACAGTGTTTAAGAAATATGGAAAACATAAATATTAAAATACTTTTAAAGTTTCAGATATGATTTTGTAAACAAATTGGTGTTATCTCAGTGTGATCAGTGTTATGAATTGCTCTTAGTTTATGATGAACATATATAATATTTTGAACTAAAGATATTCCCCAGTATTGATATATTGTCAACAATTTTTTTTAAGTAATATTTTTTATATGAAACATTTAACCACTTTTAAAATGCTGCACAATTACTGTTTTACACTCAAAATATTATCAGAACAATGAATCTTTCAGAAGACATTTCAGTCATAGCAAGAAGAAATTACATTGACAAATTATTGAATATGCAAAGTAGTAAAATAGTGATTTTTCTGTCTTACCAACATTGGATAGACAAGAAAGATCATATTTCCATCAATGTACTTCAGGAAATTATAGTAAATGCCTAATCAGGAATTTTTGTAAAACTATTTGTGTAGTTTTATTAAGAAACTGATTGCTGTTTGAAAACATCATTTTCTTTAAAAAGAATAAACTATAGGCAATGTCTGTGTAAATTATGATACTTCTACAACATAGTTTCACAACTCTCTAACTGTGCATGAGTGAAAACTCATGCACATTAGCTTTTATTTGATTGATTATAAATTTTTTATGTATGTATGTATTATTAATTGTATTGAATATTCTTTAGAATGAGAATTAAATTCACAATAAATTATGTATGAGGAAAATTAAAAAAGTCATTAAAGGAAACTTTATTTTTTGAGAATCAAATTTCAAATCATCATAAGAAAAAGGGAAAGGTTTAATATACTGAAAAAGTTTAAATTTAAATTAAACAATTGTTGCTTTATTTAAAAATGAACAGAAAATTAGAACTGCTCTTGCCACAGGATCTTTTCTGTACTGGTTATGAGTTTCTTATGTCATGTTTCTCACTACATAAGACATTATAGGAACTTAATCATGTTATTATGAAGAATTATCGGCATTGTTATTTCAAACACCATGAGAACTGTTTTTATCTTTGATAATATATTTTCCTTTTGAAAGATAATTTTAAGTCATCAAAGTTAATAATTTCAGTTATATACATATAATTATTAAAAGATGCTTTACAAATTAATTTCTATCTGAATTAAAGTAGTAGCTGCACATTAGTAATTTCATTTTTCATTTCAGCATTATACAGATTTATATGCAGTTTGAAATGCTCAAACATATTACAACTAAATTGACTTTGCATTTATATTTTAAATAATTTCATATGATTGTTCATTTTATAGAATATTAACCGAATATTATTTTATTAATGTTCTTAAAAATGTTTTCAGATTTAACAGGAATTGTTAATTTGAAAAATATTGTCTTCTATTAATTTAATTTTAGAGAAATTTAAATTGACTATTTTTACTTAAAATTTTCTGTTTATAAATAAGTGAGTTCAAAAATTGTGGTGTGTCCTACATTTTCCTTTTTTTACATCTGTTGATACTGGAATATTATCTATTTACAGAATTTAAATATGCTATTATCATTAACTTGTTATACACATCATTTCTTCAAGTCCATTATTGTAAAGATCACAAGTATTTATTAGTTAATAATTCATGTAACAAATACTTTTGTTATATGAATCTTGATTAAAATTGATAAAATTGAATTTTCATGTATAGCAAAGAAAATTTGATTAATTGTAATATAGTTTATTTTAAATGATTTGAATGGTTTCAGGTCAAGACATGAAACCTTATATAGGAATGGTTTTAAATCAACTAATTAGCATCATAAATCGACCAAATACACCTAAGACTTTATTAGAAAACACAGGTATGAATAATTGTGTATTGTATTTTAAAATATAAATTTGAATTTTTATAATTTTTTAAAATATTTTAAAACTTAATTTAAAAATTTATGCTTTGAATTAACTTGAATTGGGATTTCTTAAATAATTACATTCTTGAAAAAAGTTCTTAACATTTTAATAATCAAAACTAGTTATTATATAAAATTTATGTGACTATGATTTTTATAGTTTTTGCTCAGAGATTAATATATTTTTTTTTACCAGGTTATTTATCTTAATAATCTTAGAAATTTTCTTGTAAACAAAATTTTAAATCAATATTATTATTAACTTCATGAAATTTGCTTTATTTTGTGGGTTTTGATGTCATTATTTTTGAAAGTTCCAGTTTCAAATGTTGTTCAAAGAACTGAAATACTGAATTTCTAATTGAAAATATAACATTATACAAATTAAAAAACATTTTTTTTATAATAGTAAAAGTTAGGAACTAAAACAATGTGTTTTATAACTTCATTCAGGTAGGTTATTTTCAGCATTTAATAGAAAATGTAATAATCAGATGCAAACTGAAAATATATCATATATGTAAATATGTTCACATTTGAGCAATCAAATGTTATAACAACTTTACTTCATGTTCAAAAGGTTTTATTAATTTTTTTAAAGTGAATCTTAGATATTGTATGAATGAATTAAATGGAAATTAAAAGTCAGTTTTTTCTTGCTATTAACAAAATTTATTACCATGATGATAAATTCACATTTAGGTAATATTTTTGTTTTATTATGTGGATATTCATTCATGACTTTATTCATTTGAATTTTCATTAAAAATTGAAAATTTTAATGAATTTTGATGTGTAGATTTTAATAATATAATTTATACATTAAAATTCTCAGATTTCAATGTATAAGTTTAAAGTGAGTAAAATTAATAATAATAATAATAATAGTGATAAGTAGTAACATTTTCATTTAATGATTTTGTTTAGTAATATAATTTAAATGTTTTTATGAAGTAATATAATTAAAATCCTGAAATAACTACACAGAGTTATTTACAGTTAGACATTAACATTCTACTTAAATTATAACTAATTTTTATCATCAGATTAATGTAACTTTTGAAGAAGAAACAAATTGATTGGAATTTTAATGTTTAAATTATGATAAAAATTTTATATTTGCAATTTAGAATTATGAGACATGATCAAAATGAATGAAATAAGATTTATTTTAGAATTAAAATAAAGCTGCAATTTATCATATATAATCAAATTATCTATGTATTATTATCAGAAGATAGCATATTTGAGAGATAAGATTCAAAATAAATTGTTTGGATATGTAATTTCAAACATTTTCGAAAATATTCTGTTTTCTTTGCAAGAAAAATTATGAAAATTCATTAAGATGTTAATTTTGTACTTTTTTTTAAAATTGGGAACAATAAGAAAAGCCATTTCGTATATATGAAACAAAATATTATTTGGAAATTTGCTTATCCTAGGAGGCTTATTATACATTTCTTTCATAAGTATTTAATGTTTGAAGCTATAGTTATTTTTATCAACAATAATTCTATTCTCATGATCTCAATATAAAAAAAATTTTAGAAAATGAATTATCATCACAAATTACAATTTCTAATTATAAGTTAGCTACATTAATTTTATTCATTGGTTTCTAATGGAAAGTGCAAACTATAAATTTTTATTTCAGTAATACTATTTATTGAAGAATATGTTTACTGTTTGCACATTATATTTGTTCAATAAGTATGTTAATAATTTTGAACAAACTGATGGATTTTCATTCTGTTTAATTATGAAGAATTATGTTATGATAAAATTATGTAATTATTACATACATTGAATTTCTTGATAAATTTTCATTTAAAAGCAATAGAACATTCTTATCACAGTGTTCTATCATATTGAATATTTATCTGTATGGACTAATTCATTTTTAACTGTTTTTATGTGAATACTTTTGATATATAGAAATAATTATTTGAATAGACAAGAGCAAACTCAGTTGAAATAATTTTAAACGTTGATGATGATATTCAAATAATTTGGAATAAAAAACAAATAAATATAATGTGACATATGGCCTGTTATAAATTAAATGTAAACAGGAGATAAATACTAAAAACTTTTGTTTCTGATATTGGATCATTTTGAAAATTAATAAAAACTGATATGAATTGTGTAACAGTTTGCACACACATATGTAAGTGCATATACTGTAATTCAAAAGTTTTAGTAGATTTTATTTGGATATCTCAAGACACAATATAACAAAATCAGAATTTTGATTTTGTTTTTTGTGAAAATAATGCTTCATTTACATGTAGTGTATTTTGTGGAGAAAGTAAATATTGAAAGAATCTGATATTACTCCAGATTTTTAATAAATGTCTATCATTAAGTGCTTGCTTGTAATAGTTACCACAGTTGCAAGTACTAGATTTTAACATTAAAAATTAACTTTTATATTTATTACTTTACAGTAGTCTCGAAAACTTGGCACTTGATAACCCGGCAGTCCGGATAACTCGGCCACACCCTGGCAGGGCAAAAAAATCCTTAGTTAATTAATTTTCATTATAGACAGCTTTATAAAAGTATAAAAGCTCTCATAAAGTATTTTTCTGAGGTCTGTCTTATCAGGTAAATTACTGTACACAGTGTATTCATTAATTTTCATTTTCATGTAGTAAAGGCTCTATGCCTTCATAAAGGACGTACTTTTCCTTTGTTTAAGGGTATTTGGGCAGTTTATTCTCTGTTGTATTCTCAAGCAAACAATACATACAAGTACAGTACAGTATTTTCTGAGGAAACACTCATACTTATTTTTTTTTAACCCCATTCCTGATAACCCAGCATTTTCACAAACTTGGCCACCCTTCGGTCCACATTAGGCTGAGTTTTCGAGACTCTACTGTAATATTAAAAGTTGTATTAGATATATAGATAGATGTGTAATGATATGATTACAAGTAATTTTACTACTTTCTTCTACAAAATGTTTTTTGAGATATTACTAGTAGCTGTTTTCATGAGAGAGAAATTTTATATTGATTTAATGATTAATTAAAATGTACCTTTGTTTTTATATTTTATCTGCTTTATCCATTTTATCATAGAATAAATCTTTTGTAGTCATTAATCAGCAAATATTTTCTTTATGGAATAGAATTTAAAGCCAGGTGACAGTTGTCAGTCTTATATAAAATCACTATAGAATATGTTGCTTTATCTGCTGGAACAATAGTTTCCAAACTTATTATTCCCACAGACCCCTTCTCATAGCAAAAGCACCCAAGTGAAATGACTCTACACAACTACATAATAGCAAAATTACAAATTTAACTTTGATCTCTTGAATGGTGACGTAAGAATAAAATATAAGTAAAACATTTTGATATTTTAAAGTAATTTTTATTGAAATTACTAGCTAAAGCTTGCCCAGGTATAATATAGTGAAAAAAAAATGTATAATTTATTTCTAATTGGGCTATAAATTACATTACAAAAATATGAAATTAATAAGCTTTTTATTTTATATACTGTATTGAATTTTCATAGAAAAACATTATTTTTTATCAAAAATGAATTATTTATAATATTATTATAAAAATTATAATATTACTAAAAATTACATTACATTAATAAATGTAATGTAATTTTTAGTCATTAAATAGCTTTTATAATAATGAAAAACAACCAATAATTATCACTGTTTGAAAAGAAAATTAAATAAATGTATAAAATTTTATAAACAAAATAAATTCTAAAATGTCATAATGTATGCAATTTATGAAGCTCGCAGCTTATTTTAACTTCATATTAAACCTTTTTCAGACTCCCCTGATGTCGTCCATGTACCTTAAATTAATTCTAATTTGCCATGTACCCCATCAATGGTTCCAAGGACCCCCAGGGGTCCATAGAAACCATTTGGGAAACATTTTGCTAGAACAAAAGCATAATTCTGATCACTTTGTTCATTTGAGAATAAAAACTGTTTACTTCAATTTTTTGTACTTAGTTATTTCGAACTGTATTCAAATTGTATTAAAATAAGTTTAGAGTCATTACAGTAAAGGACATTTGATACCTTGGTATTCAAATTTTCTTTTATGTTATATTATTAGCCTTAGTTTATATATGTAGACTTATGAATTATTTGAGAAGTTATGGAGCTAGACCAAAGTTGAACAGTTATATTTCATATTATTAAAACAATACTGCATAATCATTTGATCAGTTTTAATGGAATAACTTCAGATTGTTGTCTTACAGTAAGATGAATGCATTTATTACTGTTATATTAAGTAATACAATAGCATTATGTCAAGGAGTTTTTAATAAAAATATTTAAATTAATATATAAGGAATCAGTTTTTCTGATGTGTTAGGCCAGTAATATGCTTGGCCTTTTATTTCACTGTTACACTGAACAGCACAAATGTATTGGTGAAATCAAAAAACTTATTTTAAGAAAAGCAATTGATATGATATTATATTCTGAGCCTGTACTTTGATTTTTGTGAATATATACATATATTCAAATGATAAAAATAATTTGTCAAATTAAATTTTTTAAAATGTTTTCAATAGATGTATAAAGAATTGAAACTGAATATCTTCGGATTGGATTAGGCATGTAGAAATAACTTATTGCATTGAAAATATTTTTAAAAAGTGTTATAAATATCAGTAACAAAACTTCACAGAATCAGAATAATTCAGTTCCCCTGATAGAATGATGTGATATTAGTTTTATATTAATGCATAATATATTACACACACAGATTCTTATATTAAGCTACTTTCAAGTAAGCACCTCCTTCACCCTACATATTTCTGCCAACACCTATACTACTTTCAGAGCAGTCCTCGGAGTTATTTTTTATGATATCTTTATTTGTTTCATCACTGTGACTTCCATTCTGGGGCATATTGGGATAAGCATAACTTCTCTTTCATTTAGGAACAGATAAAAGTCTGTGAGATCAAAATTAAGGAAGTAAGAAGATTGGGAATGATCTGTGTGTACTATAGTAAGTAGAACCTTAAAGAACATGCCAAAAAAAGTCTTTTGATAATGTTTTGATAAATCGTATGGATGCTAACAGAAGTGTGGGCTGTAGAAGATGCTTATTTTGAAGGATGTCTTCTGTTAATATGTGTATTATTAATGTAATAAAAATATGATTTATTTTGACTCGTACATATATTAATTTAAGATAATTTTTAACATCAGCTGTATGAAATAGTCTTGGAACAATTTAGTTGATTATTGTTGTAAATATATCTTAAGAAAAATTTTTTGTTTTTTAAACTCTTGGGATTATACATTAAAATTCTGCTCTAAGCCAGTGATTTCCAAACTTTTTTGAGCAACTGCAGCATTACTACCAAGAGCAATATATTTCCACCAGTCCATGAACTGGGGGATAATACTGAGTAGTGTCATTAAGTGAAATGAGTATGTTGTGACATCACTTAACAAATGATCAGCAGGAAACGCAATACTGAACCTCATAGCATTCTCATTGTGAACAACACTTTTGTTGACAACTCTCATTTACTGAAAGGTTGGTGCAAGCTAGCTACTTTTGAGTCTTGATGACTATTGAATATATACTTTAATTCTTATTTTATTGAAACCTAGACATGATTATTACTTTTGCTTTAAAACTGTATTGTTTAATATTACTTACAGCAAATATAATGTCTATATAATTAAGAAATAATATATATATATATATATATTTATTTATTTATTTATTAATTATACAGACATTAATTTGCTGTAAGTAATATTAAACAATACAGTTAGTGTGTGTGTAGTTATCTGTAAGAAGTTTTACTACTATAATTTTTATTCTCCACTTAAGGTTATTCACTATGATTCCACATGGTGCTAACATCATGTGATCAAAACAAGAAGAAACAATTCTCATTGCCGATTGGTTGATTTCTGCTATTGGTGACACATGTATGACTTTACAGTTTTTGTTTGTTTGTCTCAAGGTGAATGACTGTGAATAAATCTAACAAGAATGGTAAAGGTTTAGTTTGAGTATTGCTCTAGGCCATACATTTGTTAGAAACGATTGTTGATGTTAAGTAGTTGAATCCTTTTCACAATGACAGTCATTGCATTCAGTATTGCCTCCCTGCTGCAAGTCCATGAAAAAATTTCACCAATTCACAGAAAAATATTTAAGTTTTGTTAATATTTAGTCTTCACATCATGCTAATATAAGTGAGTTATGGTGATGGAATATTTTACAATGATCTTAGAGAACATAATTTGTTTTCATTTAACGTAATGATATCTATATGATAAAACTGTATGAAATAGTCTTATTGGCATCACTTACTGACATGAGATGTTTTAGTAGCAGCAGAGTTCTTACAGAATAATGAGATGGTGCGATTGAAAGTGGATGTTAAGAATATTGTCAGAAAAAATATGAAATATAAAAAAAAAGTCAAGTATTTTATGCCTTATAAGTTGTCAATTCCTCATTGCCTCATAGACTGTTAAAGTATCTGTTCAGTAATTAAGTTAAATGCCATGAGCCTATTTCAATATTTTTAAAATTACTCTTCATTATTTTAAAATGACATCATTTTCATTTTATCTTACCATTGATTATTCAGTATTAGATTTTTAAAACATTATTTATATTGGTATATATTGACAATGTTATGTAAAAAGGAAGCAATCCACTTGTAACAAGTTTAAAAACATGCATTTTCAAAAATTTGCAAGTTAAAACTGCAGTCAAACAGTGATATTGGCTATTGAAAGAATTCATTTCAGCACATTTAAAAGCAGCTAATTTTTACTGTATGTTTCCTTTCATTTTAGATATAGCCTTTTAGATAGATTCTTTTAAAACTATATATGAATTTAATCAAAACTAAACAGCAGGGCTGTGGAGTCACGTAAAAATCTACCGACTCCGACCAGGGGTGGACTTGTTACCAAAAGAGACCCGGAAATTCTGATGTCATCACGTGTCCTCAGAACAAAAGATTCAATAAATAGAGTTCTAATAAAGATAGAGCATAGAAACTTTTTATTCCAAAGCTAAAAGACTCCTCTAAGTTATGACACAGTCAATATATAAATATGTATTCAATAACTTTTACTTTTCTGGCTGTTATATTTAACAGAGGAAAAGTGTAGCGCTGGGTCAAAAAATGACCCCTCCCAAATTTTTACATTTTTGGATTCAGGACACCTTGAAATTTTGAGATATGCAAAAGATTCAAGGTTTTTTTCTGTATGTGTGGATGTTAGACTGTGTGTGGGGGGCATGATTTTGTTTACCCTGTTTGAAACCTAATCATTTCTGTGGTCAGAGTGGTCAGAATCGGAGTCAGATGGTTTAACACAGAAGTTAGTTATTTAAGTCAAAGTGGTTGAACTAAATCATGTCCCCATATACATTCTAACATCTTAAGCGAGAACATCTTAACGGGTTTTACTGTACTATTATAAAATGGCAAAAAAGCTTACTTTGAGGGTAGAGATGAGTTTTATTTTATTAATTTTTTTAAATTTTGAACATTAATAACGAGTGAAATATTCATTAACAGATATGACACATGACCACTTTTATGTCGACCATTAATTAAGAACCAAAATTTAATAGTATTAATGCCCCTTTATGCGCAAGCTACAGTGCCACATTTTGTTTCTTAAACTTTACCCATTCTGAGATATTAAACCATATCTCAGAACAGAAAACAAAGAAATTAAACAAATTAGACGTCAACACATGTGTGCACGAATTTTTTCCCTTTATTGACTTTTTACAGGGGTTTGGGAGATTTCCAAACATGTAGATTTGCCAAAAAAAACTTGGAGGGGCAAATTTGACACGATTCCAATACTTTTTTGTTTTATATACATAACAAGTTGGGGAGTAAAAAAGAGTCATAGTCGGTGGATTTTTTGACAACTCCGACTCCAACACCAAAACTCCACAAATCCGACTCCACAGCCCTTCTAAACAGTAAAAATTAAACATATTATTGTTGATAATTTTGTTTAAAATTGATTAATATTATAAAGAAATGAAGTTACATCAGTTAAAAGTTTCTTATTCCGTGTTTGCATTTTTTTTTTTAATGTGTGATGATCTGGAATTTTTTTATTTAGACTATTTCAGTGTTAAAAACAAAGATTTTTAGATGTCTGATTAATAAATATTCTTTTATTTAAACAATAATTACATTAACATTCTCTAAGAATTGAAATCTTTAATTTTTATTCTGCCTTTTTTCCCTGTTTATCTTTCATTAGATTTAGTAAATAAGAGGGATATAAAAAATTATTATGCTAATTCTAATAAAATAAATCTTTTAGGTTCTGTATCTTATGCCGGAAATAGCTAATTGGTATAATACATTTTAGCTAAGATATTGTAGAAGTGAAATTTATATGCAGTGCTTTCTATCAATAGATACAGCTTAGATTTTACATTATATTGACTGTGTTCTAAAAATAATTAATCATTCAGTTAATTTTTGTTTTCATAGTAAATAATTTTTTCTAATTAAACATGTATGTGTAAAGTTAGAGATGCAGTCATGGGCTTTCAAATCATTAAGTGGAGAATTTTTTCTGAAAGTTTTGCCACTGTCTTCTGCTGGGAAAATGTTTAGAAAAGAATGATAACTATGTAGATAAATAACTTAGACCAAGGACGGGCAACCGACGGCCCGCAGTAATAGTTTTTATGGACAGCGTAAAATATGAATAAATATATCAATTTCCCAGCTTAAGGAAGTGGGCAGCAAAAATTCAAATGTTATTTTCTACAACTTACGTATGTGAATAGTTTTTCCACAATGAATTTAGTAAAAATTAAAACAAAAAACCAGCTAACAGACACATCAAAAGTAATTTAAAGCTAGTAGTGACTAATATTTAACTAAATATTTCCAATGTATTACGTTTACATCAGTTCCAGAAGCTAAATTAAGTATACCTATGCTAATTTATAATTATATATGAATAATAATTGTGATTTACCAACATTTTTTTCCTCTTTTCTCTTGTATGTGGCTTGCGTCAGTTCAAAAGTTTTGAAATGCGGCCCTTACGTAGAAAAAGGTTGCTCATCTCTGGCTTAGACTGTGTATTTTCAAATGGTTAATTTAATAATAAATTACATTAAAAAATTAAGTTTTATTAAAGTTGACATTATTGTAATAATCATACATTATTAGTAAGAGAAATAAAATACATAAAACTGTTTTTGAGATTAACAAATTATCATCTTATTTTAGCAAAAAAGAAAATGGTACCTACATATTAAGTAGAAAGTAAATATGAAACTAATGTTTGTTTTGTGCAAATAGAATTCAGTGATTACTAGAAAAAATTAAATGAGTATGAGGCATTTCTATCATTTTATATTATAAAGAGTATTAAGATATATTAACTTCTTACTAAGAGCTAAATGAAAATCAGCTACATGCAGAGTATTTCAGTTCTTATTTCGTACAAAAAATAATAATCTGGGTAGATAATTAACCTATAAAATTAAGATAAAGAAAATTATATATAGGTCTATTACACTTTTGTTTCTGTTACTTTTCTAGTATATTCTTTCAATGTGAAATGATACTTTGTGTTTAATTCATTATGATAGTAATCTGAATTGAAAATTTTTTTATAATCAGATTGTTTTTTTACGGTCTTATAATAATAATTGGCACCTGTCAAATAATGTTACCTAAAAAAGAGAGAATTTTGTCATATTTTTTAATTTGTTCTTATACTGTGATGTTCAAAACAGGTGTTGTGTAAATTTGAGATTGTTGAAAAATTACAAGAGTATTATATAAAATATTGTAAGGGAACTGAATAGAAAGATTCTGATTCAAGTGAGAATAGTAATATCAATTAATGATAACATCTGTCAAAGTAAGGTTAAAAAAATTTCATCTTACACAAAGTTGGCTATTTAGTTATGAAATTTGATATATAAAATAAATTATGAAGTATAAAAATTAATTAGTTAATGTTAGTTGGATAAATTTATGACTGTAAATAAATCTGCATTAATGTCATAAAAAAAATTTTTTTTCTTATGGTTGCATTTCAAACAGCAAAAAATAAATATTTCTTCAAACATCAGAGAATATAGCTTGTATCAAAAGAACTTTTAAAATTAAATGACTAATTTTTTAATAAGAGAAAACAAGAAGTAAAGTTATATATAAATAATCTTTTTAAATTTTTCTTTCTTTTATGTGTGTATACTACTGAAAATTAGTTATTTAATTTTTGATGAAAAGCCATTTTGAAATAAATTATATATTATCTCATTTTAATATATAATAATACGTGCTAAAATGAGAAATTTTACATGTACATTTTAATAATCCTTGATTGAAAGATTTATTGGAAATTATTGTTAGTTCTGCTTGACAATTATATTTAATAAACTGGTACTACAATTTTTACAACTGACATTTCTATAATATTTGGATTTTATATTTATTATATTAAAAATTATTTTTTAGTTTTATATATCAAATAATTTGCAATTTGTTTTATTTATTTATGTATTTTGAATAATTTATTAAATTATTAAAACTTTTTTACTAATAATTATTTACTGCTTTTGTAAGTCTGTTCGATCATGTACGTATTTATTTATTTGTTTATTTTTATGTAATTACTATATAATTTTAAATTTAACTACTTTTTCTAATTTACTTTCATTAAAATTCAAGCAATATATTTTTAATATTTAGCAATACAAATGTTTATTTTAAAATTTATCAGGTAATGATAAGAAAATTTATCATTATCTGATCCATTTAGATTAAAATCTAATAAATATTCTGTTATTGGTTTGTTTATTTATTTATTTTCTGTTACATATTTTTCATATTTATAAAGTCAGCTTATAAAGAAACTTGGTAAATGATTAAATATAAAAATATAATTCTTTAAACAAACTTAATGCTTCTTATACACAAAGACTATTTGAATCACTTTCAGTACTATAAGTATCATTTAAATAATTATTAATGGTAATATAAGAAAATGATTTTAAAAATTAAACGATCATAGCAGTACCAAAAATATATTTAATATTACTTTATACGTGAATGTCGATTATTACTGGTTACCAGTTGTAATCAAATTTTATTCAGTTCTGTTGAAGACATTCAAATAAAAAATATGCCATAAAAGTATTTCATGAGATTTTTAAAAAAGCCATTATATACAATTTTTTAAAATTATTATTGAATTTTCCTGAACTTTCAAAAAAAAAAAAAAATAGTAAAATGTAAAGTTGGCTCACCACATTATCTTTGAGAAAACTATTTAAAAAAATCAACGTTTGAAAGTGCATTACAGAAGTATTTCATTGCATTTAAAATGTAAAAACCACAATGTTAAACTGAAATGATATATATATATATTCTCACCTGTTTAAGAACATATTTAAAATGTGTTGTTAAACATTAGTTTTTTATTTTTTGCTTTTTTAAATCATTAATTAATGAATATTAGTGGTTATCAGTTTAACAAATGTAATCATTGTTAAATTGATAACCACTAACATTCATTAATAATTTGTTATATTTTAATAATAATCAAGTATTTGACAAAACAACAAAATGTCATACAAAGAATAAATATTTTTTGTTTTGATTTTTATTGGTTTATCTTAATCATTTCTTGATTTAGATTTTGTTAGACATGTAGTCATACTAATTACAGTGGAATTTTGTTGAATTGTTCCTGTTACTTTTGTTTTCTTGCATATGATTGATTGATTTACTTATTTAGTCTCAGAACTAGTTCCATATAAATAACATTATTTTTTTCCCTATCTCCATCAATCATTGAAAAATTATAATCCTAATCAACATTTCCTGCATTGATAGTTTTTGTAAGATTTAAAACAATGATTTAGTAGTTAATATCTGATGATTTTGAGTGAATTCAAAAACTTGATGCTGTCTGAATATACCTTGCATTCTTTAATGACACCTGGATTGCCTGTTATGTGTTGAAAAATTGAGCTGTCGTTTACAGCTCTCCACCATATTGTTGAAAATATATTTAATTTATAAACAAATATCAGAATGAGAAAATTGTGTTACTTTTATCATTTTGATTTTCTGTGAGATTGAAATGTGTGTATATTCTTGTACCAAGCTGTGTGAGAGTCTCCTGGTATCTGGGAATATGGAGGGGGAGAATAAGAATATGGCAAACCAAAGTTGTGCTGAACTTTAGCAAAGCACAAAGCATTCCTGAAAGCAAAATCTTTCCTTTACATGCACATCATGAGTGAATGTGATTGTGAAAACATTATAGACCTTGAAAAATTAGACCTTAAATGGAGGCATAAAGTTTGCACAAAACAAATACCAATCAAATGTTTCTTCAGCAAGAATTAGTGTTTTAAATGCAGTGTAATGTTGTATCATATATTTCAAAGAATATAATAATTAAATTGTATTCTTACTGATAGTTTTGAATGTTGATTGGAACTGTATTTCTCATTACCATTTCCTTTTCCATTTCAAATTGATACATTGAGGTTTTACTATATTATTTCTTTTAAACTGATATGTAATGTAGAAAAGGAATTAACAACACTTTTGATTTCTTTGTAATACCATTATTCAAAATACATATCCCTAATCTCTAGAATGAAATGACTTAAATAAAATAATTTCATTCAGATATGATTTTTTTATATAATCATATTTGAATGAAATTATTTTTTTCTAAAGATATATCTTAATGTTACCAGTATGAATTTCAAATAAAATTGATTAATTAAAATCTTTGTATTCAAGATCTAACACTTTCTGACATTCTAAAAAAGATGTTTTATAATACAGTTAAATATAAGGAAATCACAAATATAGGCTTGCATTAGTTTAAAAGTCACTAATTTATATCTAATTAGGAAAATGATGCATTTTATTCAGCTATTTAAAAAAATGTTGTTTTTTTAATCATCTATGTTATCTACCACATCTATGTTATTTTGTGTTAGCTGAAAACAATATAGGTATTATTAATAACCTATAATGTTTTCAGCTAATACAAAATAACATAGATGTGGTATATCAATATCAAAAAATTATTATTTAATATTTAAATTAGAATAAAATATTAAATAATAAACTTTTGATATTTTGAAAATACATAAAATTAATTGAAAATATTTTGTCAATGTTGCATATCAATTTCTTTACTTAAACTTGTTCCCTTGTTCATCTTCTAAAATTAAAATTTAATTAAAGTCTTCCAAGAAAAATTCTACCATTTTTAAATTACTGTAATTATGAATTGAGAAGTATGCATGCATTCTACACAATTGATAAAGTAACTGTTTGAGTTTCAAGTGTCATCTGCATTCAAATGTCTTTTTATCTACTACCATAAACAAAAATGATGACTTCACAACAGAGAATTCTGTGTTCTGCAGTTCTCAAACTCAGAATCAACTACTATTTTGCAACAAGAATGTTTGCCTAAAATTTTCTGCAAAAGACAATTTCAAAGTGGTCCACTATGACTGATTCCAACTTTGCAAACTGCTCTCTCTGTTGCAAGTTGCCATTTTTGTTTGTGGCATTTCCTAGAGGCAGTAGACAAAAAGACGTTTTGAAAGTTGAATATTTACTCTATCAATTAATGTACAGTGTGTAATTCTCACATAATAATTAACATAATTATAGCAATTTAAAATGGAAGCATTCTTTTTGGAAGACCTTGTATATATATATCCATACCTGCTGCTGCTTTTTAACTTATACTTAGTTTTTTTTTCTAATCAAGAACATGCTGAATACAGAGTAATAGTCATAATGGACTGTAAATTAGAAAGTTGTTGTAAGAATATTTGATAGTTACTATTATATGGATTATTTATACTTTACGGCCAGATACTTAGAAGGGACTCTTAACTTGGCAAATGCCAATATGCATATGTATATAAATTTATGTAGGTAATTTATATCTGTTATAAGTGTAGTGTATTGAGGATTATAATAAAAATATATTTGTAAACATACAAATATACTTGTACTAATGAAAGTAACATTGAAACTTTGACTAGTTTATTTTGTATATTTCATTATTAAACATATTGATTCCAAGAAGCATGAAGTTTGATTATACATATTGTGATGCAGCTTGTTTAGAATAGGAATAACGGAATCACTAAGTATTCATAAAACTAACATTGATCAAAATTATATAGCATTGAATATATGTATTTTTTTTAATAATTTTATTTCTGATTTTAAAACACTCTACTAAAGTTTAATAATAAGTTTAAATGAATTGAATTTGATTATATCTTTTAAATTATTCATTAGTATTTTATGGAATTAAAATTGTTTAAAAAATGTAAATATATTAATTAATGCTAGTATTAAATAATTATTGTGTATGATCATTTACTAAGTTTACATTTGTATGATCATTTACTAAGTAAACACACATAATTTCCTCATACAAATTATATCCAAAAGAAACAATTAATTTTAAATTTACTTTTTATAAAATATGATTTAATATAACAAAAAGTAAATAATAAATAACACATCTTTTTCAGTGACAGTTGAACTATCTTACTGAGAGATCTTTTGTTACTCAAAAAAAAATATTTGCTTAAAATAAATCAAATTAATACAAATTTGTTTTTTGCAGTTTCATTATTCATTTTTTAAGTGAAGTGAATTTAGCATTTTCTTTTCTCTTCTTTTAGGAAGATCTTTGGAAAAGTATAATAGACTGCACGAGGAATTATCATCTATAAATTTTTTTTTCTATTTTTTATTTTTATCACTTAATACTATTTCCAAAATAATTCTTTCTCTTTATATTCAATTTTTGTCTTTAATTGTGTATGTATTTTTGTTATTTAGTGATATTTATGATATTTTTTATTACAGGATATATATGTTGCTGAAAAATATAAAATTCTTAACATGAGAGTGTGTTTTTGATTCAATAACATTTTCAAACATTTCATTTATTTCTATAATTATTATGAAAATTATTTAATTTCTTTATTTGATAAATTCATCATTTATATTTTTTTATTATATTTTAGCATTAATAATAGAAAATTTTAAAGAGCACATCACATAAAATTATTATTATTCTTAGTATGAATATTATTTTGTAATTACTATTTTTGTGTATATGATTTTAATATAGCAATGTAATAATACATTCATTAATGTCACCATTACAAAATTTGAGCAATTAGATACAAATTATTTGTCAAATTATTTTTTTTATCATTTTAATTATCCTTATTTTTATTTTTTAATTCCCTTGTCAAGAAGTTTCAAATAGTAAAAACACACCAGCTATGCACCCAAGGTAATTTCTCTTGTCAAATTGCTTGAGTCATTGGCATGTTCAGCACCTTCTCATGCAATGTTTGACAAAAGAAACGAAAAAAAATTGAACCATTCTGACATAGTCATGTGGCTTCATTTACATTTTTTTTTATTTTATTTTGGGTGCATGATTTGTTAATGAATGAACGAATATTCTCACAACCGTTAAGTTTGGTGACAGTAATGTTTTTCTCTTTTAAATGCCATATTTAATGGCTCATGATTTTGCCTTATATGTTTGTTTGTTTATGAGTTGTCTTTGCTTTTTTTCTCTCCTTTTTTGCTCCCCGTCTCGTCTCGTTCCATCTCCCTGGTAACGTAGCCATAACAATTGGTCGCCTTGGTTACGTATGTCCTGAAGAAGTCGCCCCTATGTTACAGCAGTTTATACGCCCGTGGTGTGTAAATGTTTTTTTTATTTATTCTTTTTTGGTACTTTTTTCTCTCTTCTCATGTATTGAGATTCTTGTTTTATAAGTTTTAGGAACCAAAAACAATCTCAAAAAAGTAAACAATTATTTTAGGATTAGACAATTTATAAATTTTAATTTATTAACTTTTTTTGCTTCTCTTTATAATATACAGTGTGCAACTAATATACAACCAAATTGAATTAATTTATTTATTTTATTTATTTATTTTAAATTTTTTGACTTAATTCTCATATGTCAGTTCTGTAACTGCATTTTGCCTATGTTGTCTAACATTTCCTGCTTGTATTATAATCAACATAAAATTTAAAACAAAGACAAAAAAAAGTTCCCCATGTGGAACTGAATAATGAAATTAATAAATTAAAATTATTGTTTTTTTCTCAACCTTGTTGAAATTGAAGGTTGAATAAGCCCAAACACCTTATAACTGATTATTCATTTATTTTATTCTTGTTTTCACTAAGGTCTGCTCAGTGGAATAGTTCATATACAGAAAAGTAAAAAAATATACTTTTTAATTTTTTTTTATTTATTTAACTTAGAAGTAGTTATTAGAAAAAGTACTTAATGACATTTTTTATGATATTTGCAAAGTAATGGATTTAATAAAGGTAAGAGCAATAAGAGGAAATAATTACTATTATTTATTAACTTTATAATTTTTATAATTTATCCATTATTTAAATATAAGTATGAATAAATAGATATTAAATATTTCTAAATAAAAAACTCAAATAAACAACAAAATTATTGCATCAATTTTTTGATACATTTATAAATTTAAATAAATATTACTTATAATTATTTTTTAATGTTTTCACTAAATATATTATTTTTGTTTATAAATCATCATATTTTAATAATAATCTTTTTTTTCCTATCAGATATTCCCCATTTAAATGAAATAAAAATTTTATTATTATAAAATAAATTTTTCATTTTTTTTATTTATATTATTAAAATATATATCCTTTACTATACTGATTGGTTTCATTTTATATTCACAATATCATCACATTTATTGTGTTCTATTTAAAGTAATTTACATCGTCAAACTATTATATGTTTAATTAAGAAATATAAGTAATTATAATAATTAAGAATTTTGTATAACTTTACAGGTATGTTAAAATTATCAAAATGTTTAGATTAATATTGAATAATCAAATTCTGAGACAATTAAATTCACTATTAATGAATACATGCAAGTTACAGAAGCCAATAATATATTCATATGTTATGAACTGTAGTCAAATATCTCTTTATGGATCATTTGCCTCAATAGTTAAAATAAAACAACTGAAAAACTGAATTCAATAATTTATTTATCTTGCCAAAGTTAATTGTGTTGGAATTTATTTATATACATATATCTGTTTTGATCTCTTCCTAAATTATTATTCAAGTTCCAGTTATTTATTTTATATTCTATTCAAACTTAATGATTCCTTTAATTACTATATTTTCGAGTTTGTCAGCTTAAATGAATAGCATTAATAAATATTAATGAACATACATTAAAGTAGGTAATAATTATGAAAAGAATTCTAATTCGATTTTGTAATAATTCTGAAATGTTGGAAGTTAAATTATAATATATAACTTTAATTGCATTTATATACATTAATTTTACATAGTGTAACATTTTTCTTTAGATCAATTTAATATTTTAAATTTCTATTAACATTTTAGCATTTACCTCCTTATTTAATAATAATTATTTTTCAAATTTAAGAAAATTTATTTTAGCAAGAAGAATAAATCAGTCCTCATTTAATATACTGAAAATTGATAGAACTATTGATGTGTACATATATACATCAATAGTTCTATCAATTTTCATCAACACTGTCATTAAAAGCTAACTCATTTATATATAAACATATATATATGAGTTAACTTTTAACGACAGTGTAAAAAATAGCATTGCACTACAAATTAAGAAATCATCAAATAGTTTTGTATTTGATTGGCTATTCTGCAATTAATTATACAGAAGACAGAATTGAATTGTTAAGAATGTTAGCTTAAATGATTTAAAATTAATACTATCAATAGTTCTATCAATTTTCATCAACACTGTCGTTAAAAGCTAACTCATTTATATATAAACATATATATATGAGTTAACTTTTAACGACAGTGTAAAAAATAGCATTGCACTACAAATTAAGAAATCATCAAATAGTTTTGTATTTGATTGGCTATTCTGCAATTAATTATACAGAAGACAGAATTGAATTGTTAAGAATGTTAGCTTAAATGATTTAAAATTAATACTATCAATACAAACTGGTTACTGTCCAACTATGGATAAGAGAGTCCCTCTAGACATCCTGTGCATTGGCAAAAAAAAAAAAAAAAGACGGATCTATTATGAAAATAAGGAGGTCACTTCAGAAAATAAGTTAGTTTACATCAATAATCAAATTTACAAATTAAATTAGAACTTAATTAATAGCCATCATATTAAAAATTTACTTTTTAGTATCTATACTTATTACTTTGGATAAATTGCTTGCAAATAATATTAAATACATTGTGAATAATGCATTTGCTTTGACTTTGAAATTGTTTTCCTGAACTTGTAGATGGTATCTGATCCATAATCAAATTAATTCAAATGTGCACTATTGCAAAAAAAGAAAAATGATAAACTATACCTCAATGGCAATGCTTAACAATGCATACTGATTTGCATTTGTTTTCCTTTCCTCACCCATCATGGAAATAGACCATTCCTGGAAATCTTCTAACTGGGGCTTCAAGATCTGTGGTCAGACAGTAATATTTTTGTTTTGTTAAACTTCTATATATTTACTTATTATTTTAGTTAATAACCAATTTTTAAGTTTCAGGTAGAAGTATTGAGTTTTATTTTTAAGCATACTTCTTTTTTTATTATTATTTATTTACTTATTCTGTTTGACTGTATTATGGTAACTAGATGTTTTACCATTCTCAGAGGGTTGATCTGGAGGTTTCAGTAGTACAAAGTAAATGTTTTTCCTAGTGGAATCATGAGTTTTAGGATGGTTAGTATGAAGTTTGTTAGACTCTGCTAATACAATAGATGAAAGTTAGTTAGCATTTTAATAAGTATCCCTATTTTGAATAAAAATAGTAAACTTTGAAAAGTAATCAGAAATTTGTGAAAAAAATCTCAGTTATAAGTTTCAAAAATCATCATTTAATTTTATTCAGAAACTAAAACTCTGATCCCTTGTAGATATCTGTTTTCTGTAGATATTTGCAGTTTTCAAAAAAGTTGTTCTTAAATATAATAGTGAAGATAGCTATGCCTTGGTATTGATCCTGCATAGTATTAAGCACCAGCATAAGATTGATAGGATACAATATGTCAACATAATAATAATATATTGAATGCATGTCATATTGTTAGGAAATTCCTGAATACCCAGACACTTATTTAATTTTTTTGTTTTGTTTTGGTTGCTGTGCCTTGACTCTGGTTCGGCATAGTACACATCAACCAGTGTCAATCAAATAAAACCCACTACACTCAACATAATAATAATAACTATATAACACATCAATTCTGGTTGCAAGCTCTTGGCACAGACAGATTATTTACACAGACATAATCAAGTAGCAAATATAATACATCAAGAGCTTGCAAAGAAACACAAATTATTAGGCATCTATGAACCATACTACAAATACATTCCCCAGACAGTATTGGAAAAGAAAATGTACTGTGACAGAGACATAATCACAGATAAAACAATTTACCACAACAGACCAGACATCTCATTGATAAACACAATAAAATCACTTACATTATAGACATATCTGTTCCAAACACAGTGTACAAAACACATGCACTGAATAAATTAGCAGGTACACAGAATCTTGTGCAGGAAATAAGGCATCTGTGGAGGATGGATAGAGTGCTTATTGTACTATGCTTATCATTCTCTCCTCTACAGGTATCATACCCCACACACTATACAAAAGCCTAATTTTTGTAACAAAAGTACACTATTTATTTTACTCTTTTTTTTAAGACTGAGTATGATAATAATTCAAATCATATTGTGCTATTTTTATAGTTGATAATATAGTATTATTTTTTGAAAAAATTAAATTAGTTTGTATGAAAATAAAGAAAAATTTGAATGAAGATGTATAGAGTGAAAAATTGACTAAATTAAAACTTTGCTTCACAGATAAAAATAGTATATAAAAATTATTATGATGAGTTCTTAACTAATAAGATGTTTATAATTTATCTTGCTACAAAATTTCAAGTCTATAAAATTACTTAGCTGGAAAGATAATTTAGGATAATAATTTGATAACTATTGGAAAATATTATGTTGGCTTATACAGTCGACCCCCCTATAAGATAGAGATACGTTCCATTCTCTAGGAATCCGCTTTCTTACGAATCCTTCCAATCACAACCCGACACGTATCAAGTTTACGGACTACGGCTGTTTGAAAGATTTTCTTCCATAAAATTAATCGATTCTAGACTAATCCGACTCAACATTTCCAAAATACGTATATATTTTTTGGGAATAATCCGTATAAACTACGCTATAAACAAAAAATTGTAGGATTACTTACCGAGTGTCACCATTCGACATTGCCATTGCTCAACATTGTTTTCGTCGCGGAACAGCTCAGCAAAGAGCGGCCGATTTCTAACAACTTATTTTTCTGTGAAAACTTCGTAGAACTTCGGAGACATCATTAATATAAATAATTTTAATCGCCGTTGAATAAGAAATGTTTCTTTCACAAGAAATGTATAAAATTACAGTACTGTATTAGACTTACGGTACCTAATTTACATACTGACAGACGATAGTTAGCGTAAAAATCTCCGTAGCGTGGCGCCACGCTAGACGGCGGAAATTATATATTTAATTATAACAAAGTTACAATAAGTTAATATATAATTATATATACAGTACCTAATTTATATATAATTAATATATAATTATATGTACAGTACCTAATTTATATATAATTTATATAATACTGTCCAGACGATAGAAATCTCTCCGTAGCGTGGCGCTACGGACGGCGGGAATGTAGTTCGGCTTCCCGATGACGTTTGAGGTGTTTATAGGGAACTTTTACTATTTTTTACGGATACCGGTAGCAATTTTTTCGTAGTTTTATAGGAATCGTAACTATAGGGACCGTAATTATAGGGGGGTCGACTGTACAAATATCTTTGTTTATATGAAGATAAAACAGAAATTTAATAACATATACAATCAACCTAATAATTAATTTAAATATTAAATGAACAGCTGGATTCTTTATCAAGCTGTTTAATAGTTAATTTGCCTTAAGTAGACTAATAAAAAAAAATCTGGATGTTCATTTAGTCGACAAATTAAATTTCTATATAAAAGTCAGAAATAAACGAAAATTATTTCTAATTTTTTCCTTAACCTTACAATATAAAAATGTATTTATGTATAAGTACATAAGATATTCAGAAAAAAAAATGTACATTCATTATTCAAAACTTAATGCAAAATAATAAGACCACTTATATTAATTAATAGCATAATATGTTGGCAAAAACTTTTTAAGACTAAATATTACTGGGGATCCCTTGTTTAGAAGTGCAACAAAAATCTTGCATTATTTCAATTCAAAACTTCTCCCCTGAAAGCAGTTGATGACTGGCACGACTATTGTTGAAGGTAAAGTATGATGTACAGGGGCAAGACACTACTAATAATTTGAGGTGGAGAACATATATTTTAAATTAAATAAATTAAAAATGTGATACAAAAATTTAGGTTGGCATTCTGACAATGTCAGAATAAATAATTGCTCATTAATTTTTTTTCTTCATTAAATTTCAGTGTCTGTTCATTTATATTGGAATGCTTCTCACTGAGAAACAATTATAGAAATACTATCTTCAGAGAAGGTTTGGTTAATGTCAAAACTATTTTGATACTTAAAAGCCAGATTAATGTTTTCATTTATTAATCAGATCATCATTTTAAAATTTTGAGAGATATTTATGATCATATCCAAATTATTTCTTAGACATAAGTAATGTTTTTTCATCATTCTTATATATGAATACATTTCAAGAAACTATTTTTGTTGTATTAGATAGAGGTATTACATATGATAGTTTTTAAATTATCCACTGTTTAAATTATTACGTTAGTTTTTCTGTAGACAATAAGTGACATAGTGAGTATGAAAGCTTTTTACTTTGCAGTATTTTAGTTGTCATTCCTGTTATACATATGATTGAATATATTATATTATTAATATTAGAATTTTTCTATGGATTTTAAAAATAGATTTAACATAAAGAAATCATTTTTATATATATTGTTATTGTAATTAGCATATGGTTGGATTTATCTAGTATAAATACCATAAGATGATCACATAATGTAATTTGATAAACATATTTTATTTATAATTAAGGTTTAAGAGACTATTTTTAAAAATAGACTAATTTTGGCTAATTTTTGGAGATCTCATGAGAATTATAAAAAATAAGTATAATCTTATAAATTGACATTTCTATTAAAAAGTTATAAAAGCAAGAAAAGAAGAAATCACACATACCAAATTTCAATAATAATTTAATTTGGGGGGGAAACCATTTTCAGCTCTTGATAGGTCTCCTTCAGATTTTAAATACCATGTTTTACAAATGTTCATAGAATTGATACATTCTATAAACCAAACATTAATTTTTAAACAGTTTAATGCAGTTTAAAACCTGAAGCAGGCCTAAAAGGACCAAAAATGCTTATTTTTCCAAATTAAATATTGCTGGAATTTAGTATATATGGTTTCTTAAACATGATAGTGATTGAACCAGATCTGATTTAAACATTTTTGAGAAATTTTAAATATTTATAGATACAAAATTCTTGAAATTTCTATATTAGAATAACACAGAATCTAGATAGGTATTTGCAATTTTGAATAGAGTAAGGAAAGATAAATGTAACAAAATTAGATTTACATATCTTCATTCTTGCCATGATATTTCAAGTTTTTAAAAATTGTTCATTAGTTAAATCAGATTTTATTTCTCAAGTAATATTTATGTTTAAAACGATTGAAGACATAGAATTTATGATTTATTTATGATTATTTACCATGTACGATTGATTACCAAAAAAAAATGTTTTTTTTTTATTGTGAAAACAAAAAGAACACAAATATATTTTTAGCATGTATGAATTTATATCATTGCACTATATAAAAATTCATCAAATGAATGATTAATTTATAAATACTAGCATCACTATTTAATATGAAGATACAATCTGGAAGGTCTGCATTTAAGTATTTTTTATTTGCATTGTAATTGAAGATACATTTCAATCAAAATAATTAGTTCTTAATTTTTATCAAAAATTCAATTAATTCAAATTATATCAGGGCTTCTCAACATGGTCAGTATTGACTCTTTAAGGATCAATGAGGGTGAGAGGGAGGGTCAATAAAACTTTGCAATATAAAACAAAAAATATATTAAAATTTTTACAATTTTTTGCTCTAAAACAAATTTTAAAAGGATTTTTTTTTAAATTATGTACAAAGGCCTATATATATATACACATACACACATACAAGATGTGATAATTTAATTCCAGGACTGGTTGTGTAGCGCTACAGTGTCAGCATGCAGAAACTTGTCTAAGCTTGTCATAATAGTTCAATCATCTGGCTACTTGTCTGCAAAGATTTGTTCGTGTCTCATAACTCATTCTTTTTCTGCACTCCATTCACATGCTGTGAGAAAGTGCTATCACATTTTTGTCATGGAAAAAAAAGTGAACATTAAGTTTTGTTACAAGTTGGGTAAAAGTGCAACAGAGACGTATGCCCTCATCAAGCAAGTTTATGGGAATGATGCCCTATCCCGCTCTCGTGTTTTCAAGTGGTTTGCGCGTTTCAGGGATGGTCGGGAAGACCTTAAGGACGATGCTCACCCTGGACAACCTCAATCAGTTCGAACACGAGAAAACATCGAAAAAAATCAGAGACTTGCTGTGATATGACCATCAAATGTCTATTCGGATGATAGTGGAGACAACTTGTCGGGGTTGGCCTCAGTTTGCAGCAAGAGGAAGCTGGGTACTGTTGCACGACAATGCCTACCTGCACACTGCGACTGTTGTCAAGAAGTTTTTGGCCAAATGTGGCATTGTGGAGTTGAACCACCCTCCATACTCACCAGATTTGTCACCTTGCAACAATTTTTTGTTTCCGAAAATCAAAATCACATTGAAGGGACATAGATTCAACGACCTGGAAGACATACAGTGCAATGTGACCAAGGAATTGAGAGCTGACGACAGAAGTGACTTTGCTGAGTGTTTCAAGAACTTGTACAAGCGTTGCGAGAAGTGCATTGCCCTCCAGGGGGATTACTTTGAAACATGTTAAAAGGGTTTTTCATTATATATTCTTTGTGTCCTTTTATTACCCCAGTCCTGGAATTTAATTGTCACACCTAAGTGAATTACAAAATTGCTTTGTATACCACATTTTAAAGTGGTAAATCCAATAGAGCCTAACTTTTTCTGTCAGCAAAGTCCTACTGGCTAACAATTCAGTGAACCTAACACTGAAATGTTACAAAATCTCAATGATGCAAAAGTTTCTTATCAGCTCCCTACACAAAATGATAGGGAAATTTTGCAACTTGATATATCTCCAGAATGGATAATTTGATCCAAAAACAAAATGATTACTGTACATGTGCAGACTCATTTCTATCTACTAACACCTAATTCATTCAAACCTGCAAAGAAATCTAGATGGTTGTTTAGGTAACAAAAAACTCTCTTTAGTGTAATATATGCATATTTAGATATTGAAGTGTGTCAATTAATTAAAAATTCTTTATCTTAGAAGGAGTTAATACATGAAAAAGATTAGAAATCCCTAAATTATATAAGTAGGACTACATAAGATCATTTCAATAATTTTATAGTTCTTGTAAGTTATTTTACAAATATTTTTCTTAATTAATCAAATAAACAGCATTATAAATATATTGCTGAACCTACATTAAATGGGGATTATCTGTACATATCTTTATATGATTATGATGTTTTATATTTTTATTTAGTGAGTTTATACTGATCTTTTTACTAGTCTTTAATTGCTGATTTTGCATTTTATTTTATAAGAAGGAATAAAAATTCCAACAAGTTTTTTTTGTGTGTGTATGAAAGTAAGTTATCATGTATGATATATAAACTGAGGTTTACTCTTAATAAAATTTTTTAATACAAATCATTTATTGTATTGTAATATATATTATATTTTTACCTGATAACTTACTAGTTTATAATTTTCATTAAAACATACTATTGATTATTTATGATTAATTTTTTGATTTTTCCTCTAAGAATATAATTAGCTATGAAAACAACCAATATTACTAATGAAATGTTAGTTAGATTCTTATCAGGTTACTAGGAGGCTATTAGCCTCAAAGTAACCTGATATTTATTGATTTGTAATCTTTATTCAATTAGAAAGAATTGTTTTACGTAGTAAAGATGATAGTACTTGCTTAAATAAATTTATTTAGTCCTGTTTAGAAGATTTAATGATCTGTTTATTAAAATATGAAATTGTAAGTAAATCAATGTAGATGACTTTTATAATTTCTTCTTATTACTTAAACCAACTACAAACTTAGTTGAATGAATTAATATTTAATTCAACAACAAACTGATTTTGAATCTTCAAAGACTGTTAATACAACTTCATGTAAAAATAAATGAAATAAAATGATTTCAACTTCAAAAAATGAATTGATATAAGAGAGTGATACAAAATAAAATGTTGAGAAAAATAGTCAATGAAATATCAAATCTTAAAACTTCAAAATGAATACAAAGTTGATATATTAATTTTGCCAATTTCTGCTTTATTAGAGTACAAAATTATGTACAAAAATACAAAAGATTGCTTAGTTTGTAATCCATTAAAACAGAAATTGGTATAATTATAGCTTTTGAAAGATTGAGATTAGGTTTGGATTAAAGCTATTATCAATGCTTTGTTAGCAGTTAAAGAAAATAACTGATTAAAACTCAAACATTTTTGAATTGTTAAAAAATTAGAATTAGTTGCATTTTTGCATTTGAAATGTTTTTCTTTCAAAATTATGCTTGTTTTAAAATAAAATGAACAATTGATTATGTTGTCTTTAAAAATTTCTAAAGAAGTTTAACACCAAACTGTTCAAAGTATTTAGAAGATATTGCAGCATTAATTTCATTATTTTTATATAAAACAAAACCATTGTCAGGGAAAATAATAGAATAAAGGAAATGTTATTCAATGTTATGATAAAGTAGTTCTAATATAGCACATGACTGTCTGCAATAGCTAAAACAATGCACCTAGCATGGAAAAAGTAAGAATATTAAGAAATTCTTTATGGAATATCCTGGACAGATTCTAAAATACAGTAGTGTTGAAAATCCAGATTTGACTATTGAAAAATGAATATTAATGATAACTTTGTTGTTGTTCTAATATTCCTTCACAATTTATAGTTTTTTAAATTTGAAATTATGATTAGGTATTTTTGTTTAAATTATGATTCTGTAAATTACATTTTGAATCTTTGTAAATATAGTAGATTCCTTGCAAAATATTGGCTTGAACTTAGAACACTTAAACTTCAGTTATACAGTAGTGTATTTGGAATTTTCAATGCTTTACTTATTGTATTAATATTTATTGACAGTATTAATTTTCTTAGAAAATAAATCTATCAAAATATCTTCCAATTGTTTTGTGCAATGTTATTTAGAAGTTTAAAAAAATATTTGTAATTCTTATAGTTTTTAATTAATTTAGTAATGCTTATAATAATATAATGGCATAAAGAATAGTTTATAAATTGAAACTGAAAAGATGATTAACATTGCTCCACATAAAGTTAGTAAGCACAAGATAAAATTGGAGGCCAAAATATCTTTCACAGTATTGCTTTCAAAAGTATTGTGTACTAAATGTTAAATTTTTTCCAAATTTCCAAAGAATTTGTAGAAATCACTATATATTAGTAACCATATTCTATCCATCTTACAAAAGTAAATTATTCAGCAATTTTGAAACTAAAATACTATATTTTACTAAGTGTTTATTGCTCTGTATAGTTCAAAAAAATGTTTCTGTTGCAATATTATTTTTAGAAGAGTGCCTCAAATAAATTGTGAGAATGGCAAGATTGTTTGAGTCAGTTGTACTCTATTATTCCAAGATTACATATAATATTTTGTATTTCACTTATAGGCATAATTGTTTGAAGAGTAAGACATCTGTAATTTAATAGGTGTTGATGGAAATTGCAACTATTCTCCGAATATTATGATTCATTTATAAATTAGTCTACCAAACATTATTCTATACATTGCTGCCTAGTATCATCTTGCATCTGTAATATATAGAAATGCAAGTCATCATACAGATTAGAAGAGTATATTTCACTTCTGTATATGTTACAGTAAATGAAACTGGATAATGATCTACATTTTGCAAAATAAGTTCTCAAATTAATGCTACATAGTGTAATCTTTTGAAATTATAGATATAGTGTTATTATGAAAGGTGCTACCTTCTTAAATTATCCTTTGGATGTGACATAAAATGTAATTAAAGATTTCTGCTAAATTATGGATTATGTGTAATTAATTTTGTCCGATAATGTCAAGAAAATAAATTTATTTAATATTAAATTACTGTCAATAAATCATTAAGCATTCAACAAATGCCTATCTGTAATATGAAATTAATCATTTACCAGGTTAGTAATAAATTTAACTAGCTAAAGCATATATAATCAATTATTTGTAATTTGATGATTCTGCAGATACCTTTTAATTATGTTTGGAGTATTAGAATTGAATGATGATGATGATATTATTATTCTAATTTTTCAGTTGTGATATAGTTTTTGAAAATTGTTATAAATCTATTTAAGAATAAAAAGTATCTTTAATTTTTAGAGTATGAAGTCAGATTCTTGTGGTTTTTCATTAATTATTATGGGTCATTTAAAAATCAGGTTCAATTTTTATTGGATGATTTCAACATCAATTTTATTTATCAGTTGCATCTTATATTTTAGATATTATATCTGAGCTTTATATTGAATAATTTGTTCTGAAGATATTTTTCTGTATATGCTGCTTGAGTTTAATCAGCCTAGTACAGTTGATATTCACTATGTTGGTTGTATTATGTTTAATTTGATTTATTCTAATTTTCTTAAAAATTGAAAGAATTGTTAAGAATCAGCATTATATTTATAAATTTTTACATAAATAACATTAAAAGATGTAGGCTTTGAAATTTTGTATAAATTCAACTCTCCTTGAAAGTATTTATAATTTGTATACAAAATGAATATTTGTTTATAATTTATTATTAAAATGAAATTGTACAAATTTTAAATTCTCTTAGTTTGAAGTTATTAATGCATAAAGCAATCTTTAATAGAGCGATTTGTAAAATTTATAATGAGGATTGTTAGGACAGGAAATATTTTTTTGAATTTGTATAAAAATATCATTAATTATGGTATATTATTATAAGAGTTTATGAAGAAGTTAATGTATAATAATGCTTACTCAATGTTGAATTGGTTTTTGTGCTGTAAATGTAGTGCATTGGCAAACTTTTTAGCATCATTTCATTTCTGTGCTTGACGATATTTATTGATTAAATTAACAGAAATAATATTCTGAAATTCTATGCATTTTTCCTCTTTAGTTTTTCACATAACTTTATTTTTTAAAATAGATTTATTTGACTTCATCCTAAATTTAAGATACACTGCATGTTTTAAAAAATAGTGATATAAAATACACTAAAGATACGAGTTTTTTGCATCTAAAGATTTCAGTTACTATTTAAAACTAAGAATAATTGCTGTACATTTAAAAAAATATTTCATTTAAAACAGTGAATGATTCATTAAATTAAATATAAATTTTCGTCTACAAGTACGTATCTTCTAATATCAGGACTTATTATACTGGCTTTACATATAATACTAGAGTTTCACAGAAAACAATTTTTTATTTTATTTAATATACCTATTATTAAGGTATATTAAATAAAATAAAAAATTGTTTTCTGTGAAACTCTGTAGTATTATATGTAAAGCCAGTATAATAAGTCCTGATATTAGAAGATACGTACTTGTAGACGAAAATTTATATTTTAGTAAGAAAAGGACATTGAGGCATTTTAATTAATTAGATTCATTAAATTCATATTCAGAAAAATTTCTGATACTAAGTGTAATATGATTTATATGATGACTAATTATTTTTCCATATGTCATAAATCTTTTGATACTGAATTCTCACTAAGAAATACTCAAACAAGAAAGTATCTCAATATTTTATATTATTTTTTGATGTCAAATTATCTTGGTTTTATCTTATATTATTGTTGTTTGAATGTAGTGTATAATAATATAAAATTTATGGAATTATTTTACTTTCCATGTATTGATTTTTTTTAAATCTTTATTATTTAATGTGTCATTTTAGAGAATGATTGGATCATTTCAGAATTTTTTTAAAAATTTTGATTTATGTTTAGTGTAAATTAGATATTATTATAAGACCAGCTTTTTATGGTTGTAAGATAATATATACCGTATACTAAAACTACCAAAAGAATCCTTCCTGAAACATGCTACAAACATAATTGAAGATTTATTAATCTCTCATAAATTTTGTGAATTCTCATAAAAATCAAAATACTGTAGCAGTAATTATATCAGGATGTTTAAGCTTCAAGATTATAAATCAAAGGTTCTAAAATTCTGAATAAATTACAAGAACAAGAAGTATACAGTTATACAGGGTAAGTAGTTATAATAAACCAAAAGAAAAAAAAAGCCTGATTATCAGGAGAGTGGGAACTATGTTTGTTTAAAACTTTAACTTATTTATATAACCATTTCCCAGAATGATGTGAACTTTCTGCTTCCATTGATTAAATTCTGGTGGTTTAGTTGTTGATGAAATTTCATTCATAGAAATTCATTTAATCAGGAACTCTACAGATTTTCTGTCTATTGTTATAGTGATGATAAAGAAATGGTTATCATTATGGAAATAAATCTTATAAAATTTAAACTGAAATAGATTGTTTGATAATAGCTATGAAAACGATTTCTTTAACTTTAATTTTATAAAGAGACGTTTATCAAAAATAATAATAATCAATTGTCTACTATGTTTTTTTTAATTCAAAGGCAAAATATTTTCAGGGTTCCTTAATCATTTCATTATTCCAAGCACTTCAAAAAATATAATAAATCAAATTAACACAATATATTTGTCAGATTTCAGATATAAAAAGACATCTATAGTCAAAAGATATTTTTCATAGATTAGTCCATTAATTTGTAAGCTGTTAATAAGTAGAATGGATGACAAATTTTACATTTTCTTAACATTTATTTTTGATTTAGTAATCATATTAATAATAATGAGTGAAATTGTTTTCCCCTCTCTTTGTAAGTATTTTCACACATTATTCTTTGATATGATGATTCATTAAGTGTTATAGAGTCACTATCAAATTTTGTTTGAAATTCAGTAAATGATTAAGAAACTTTTATTATTATTATTCAAGAAATTTATAGACAAGATTATTTAAATCTTGTTATTCTATTTAAATAGAATAATTGTTTTTAAATGGGAAAATATTTAAAAAATAAAACAGCTAAAACCATGGATTTCTCACTTTCAACTATTATTAGTTCTTTTGATCAAAATATTAATTTACAATATGGAATAACTAAACAAAAATACACTATGGATCTCAGAACAACCAAGAAAAGACCAAAACTGAAGATAAAATAACAATTGTTTCTGTGGAGTACTGTTAATTTCATATCAGCAAAACAAAAATAAACAAACTTTTTAAAATCTTAATAATGCATTATTCATGCAGCTTATATATAGTCCAGATCTTGTTTTCCGTATATATTACAGTATACAAAATTGATATTACAGTATACAAAATATTACAGTATATATACAGTACATTATACTTGATATTACAGTATACAAAATAAGTAAATAAATTGTATAATTCTTTAGAGTTTAATTAATATGTAGAATTTGGTCTGTGAAAGTTTAAAGTTTGAATAATTAAGATTTTTTAAAAAGAATTTTGTATCTATTTGATACATAGAGATTTTGATTCTGTTATGTATGCATTTGATACATATCATGACTTATTCCTACTTTGTTCTCTTTCTGAAATAGTGTGAATGTTCTCATAAATTTTTAAATTATTGTATTTCAAGAACCCTGAGAATTTAACATTATTTAAATGTATTTAAAAAATTGTTTTATGTTGTTTATAAATTTTGTCATATTTAAATAGTAATTATCTTGCTAAATGTAATTTAAGTGGTTTAAAAAAAAATAACAACTTATTTTTAGTAATAAAAAATTATTATTATTTATTAATGTAGTATTGCACTTGTATATTAACTGCTATAATATTTTTATTGTCTTTTTAAGTAACTAATAAGTTCTGTTATTTTTAATTTTATTTTATTTTTAATATATGTAGTTTTTAATTTATCACAAATATCAGTGAATGGTGTTTGGGCTTGTCAGTAACATTTTTGCACCTGTTTGCATTAAAAAAAATTGGTTTGTATATTGGCATGCTTGTTGATAAGTTTAGTTTTTTAATTATATTTTAAATATTTTTTCTTATTCTTATTATTCTTATTATTACAAATACTTTTTTTTTCTGTTATTTTGAAGCTGCAAATTACAAGATACTCATATCACTTACTCACAATCAACTAACTACACAATTAGATGTTTTTATATTTATCTAATTAGTGTGTTTGAAAGAAAAGTAATGAAATATTGAATATTAAAGGTGTACTTCATTAAGAAACATTCGTGATAATGAAGAGAAAGATTCTGCATTTCGTGGGATATGTAGCATGATCGGCGTAAATCCAGCTGGAGTGGTTCAAGATTTTATTTTTTTCTGTGATGCTGTTGCTTCTTGGGCAACTCCCAAACAAGACCTCAAACATATGTTTAATGAGGTAAAATAAAATTTAAGTTTAATAATAATTATGCAAAATTTTAAAAAAATTTTGTATTATAAATGTGTGTTGATAAAAAAATATTTCTGGAATTATAGATTCTTCATGGTTTTAAGAACCAAGTAGGTGAAGAAAATTGGAGACGGTTTTCAGATCAGTTTCCTGCCCCATTAAAAGAACGTCTTGGGGCCAATTATGGTGTCTGAATAAGTAAGATTCATCATGTGGTACATAAGTTTATGAATATAAACATCAATATATCTTTGAACTATAACTATATTTTAAAACTTTTTCAGGTACCATTTGCCAAAAGCTGGGAAAGCTAAATCACTGACCACACAATATTCAAATGAAAAAAGGGATAATTGGGGTAACTGCATTAGATGATTTAAGATCAAGAAATTGAGGAAGATTAAACCAATGGAATGTTATTTAGAATCCATTGTTCATATTGTTATAATTTTTGAAATAATTACGATAATATAAGATATTAGTCAAAGGTTTTTCTTGTGGGGAAAATTATGCTAAGAACATCACCTTTGATTTTTCTCTTCTATAATGAAATGTTGACTGCAACAGAATATATACTATTCACTTTGTGAACTTTTGAAATTGAAATGATCATTTTCCGTGGACTTTAACATTTCCAATTTTTCTTAACCAATTTTAAGCATTAAGTATATAATGTTCTAGTATTTTTATGGTATAACTTTAAATAGAATTTTCCAGTTGAACAAAAATTGCATTATGTGCTTGTCATGTATTTCAATGATGATGATGATAAAAAGAAAAAAGCTCTAGGATAAGTTTAGAAATAAGTTTAATCAGATTCTTAAAAATAGTTTTCATTTTCAAATTAGGTTTAAGATAGTTTATAAGATTGGTGTTGCTTGTTAGGAATTGTGTAAATTGTTAGTTGCTAGTGTTTAAAAATAAGAAACTCTATATTAATATAGAGTAATATGCAAGTTAACTTTTCTTAATATATGTTTGCTGTCTTAAATTACTTCAAATATGACTAATAGAACAACTTTGTTTGACTTGACAAAAACTTCTTTCAGTTTCTTCATTATTGCTCAACTTGACACAAGATTTGTTTATCTGATTAAGAGAGAAAATTTAGCTTTGTTTTTCTGTAATCTTGTAAAAATCACTTCAATTTAAAAAGTTAAGCTTGTGTCACCTTTTCGTGTTACCCCAATTTCATGTTAACACTTCAATATCTGTTAATAAGGTGTTGTGAAGTGCCTTATGTCCCTTTCTTGTCCCCCCACATATGTCAGGTTCCACACACAGGGGTGGGGGGAAGGGATGGTATTTAAAAATAATAATAATAATATAAAGACAGGTTTTTGTAAAGGATGCTGAATGCATTAAATCTTATGATGTAATTAATTTTTTGAAATTAAATAATAAATTTGTTGTAATTCAGAAAAACAGATTTAAAAAATTTGAAGAATATGGCTGCTCTAAGGTTATTTTATCACAGTAAATATAGGTGTTCATATAATATTTTATGAGGCAGCTGCAGAAATATAATGTACTTAAAATGTAAAAAAAGGGAAAAAATGTTCTAAAGAACAAGTTCCTGTGTAGCTCAGTCAAATGTGATGAGAATAATGTTTCATTACATCAAAGAAAATAATAGTGACAAAAAACTTTCAATTAAATGTGATAAAAAAGATATATTTCATGAGTACAATTGGGTGGGTGGGTGGGAAATCGTATGCATGTGTGTGTGTATGTGTGGCATGTATTCTTACTATGCATCCTCATGTCTATTTTTCTTTCACTAGCATCTCATGTTGCATTATTCATATATAATTCATACCACTTGAAAGTAATGCAGTTTTAAAATGTATAATACTGTTGGAAATCACTTTGTTGTAATATTCTTTATAGGTTCCTAAACTATGGCATTTTTGTAATGTAAACTTAAATCTCATTATTATTATTNATTATATATTTTTTTTTGCGAAGAAGTTGAAGGGAAATCTTTTTGAAATTGTCTTTATATTTACTGTTAACTTTTTAATCTTTTTCTAAATTCTTTAAACATTTCTGCTCAAGGCCACTGTTTGAGAGTGTGATTTAAACTTGTCACAACTATGAGCTAGTCATATTAAATATATATATATATATTATAAATATAATTATATGTAAACAATGTACTGTATATTTCCCTTCAACTTCAGATCTTAGTCAGTATTGTGTTTATACTTGATGGCAATAAAAAAATTTAGAGAGAGAGGGGGAGAAAAATAAATTAATTAAACAAATATCACTTTTTACAGAGGTTGAACCTCTGCTCTCACTTAAAAATTCGGGTGCAATCTGCAAATTCTGAATTAACTAATCTCTCTAATTTCAGTGGTCACAGCATATATGTATATATATTTTATATTCTCATATATATGTATGTATATATATATGCATGTATAAAGTACAATCATTCATTATCATTTTATACAACTTGGGAATGAGGCCTATAAAACTCTGGTTGTCAATAAATTGTCTTCCCTTTCCTGAAAAAATCAAAACATTTAACATTTTGAAAACTAAATTAATATAATTTCAAAGATTTTAAGCAGCTGGCTGCTTGAAACAGCCAAAATTTTCTTATTTTTTAAATTAAGGCCAACTGGATTTTGACTCTCTTTACCTCAATCCCAGTTGAATATGGTATATTGTTATGATTTTGACTACTGTGTAAATTTTTGAGTGATATATATATAGTTCAGATTTGTTCATTTCATACATTGCCAAAAAAATTTATTATTATTATTATCATCAACGTTGCATATCATTTGTGAAGAACAAGGTGTAAACAATGCCCAGCACATAGTAGTCAAAAGACATAATAATTTTCCAAGCTTTGTGCCATTGTTAGTGTAAATTGTCTATTATTGTATTTCACTATACTGTGCATATCTAAAAAATAAAAATATAAAAGATAAAAAAATACAAATGTGATCATGGTTGTGTAAATGTGTTGGGGGCCATAATTGTAAGATATGTTAGTTTAAATTGTGTATGTATCTAGGATTAAGACAATAGAATATAAGTTTGTCTCTAGAGATTCATTTTTTGTACATTTGAGGTACAAACTATATCTATATGTTAAGGGTTTGCTGTGTATGAATGCTGCATGACAATCTGCATGATTTAGACCAATAAAATTTATCAAGTGCAGTCTGTTAAAAAGCTGTGGTGGTGTAATTTTATTCAAATTATATTCCATTACAAAAAAATTCTACAAAATAATATATTGTAAAAATATAACAAGCAATAAATAAGTATAAATGTTATATAATTACTTGGTAGTTTTCAAATATTCATTAAGTGCACACTTTATATATTAAATTTTTTTTCTTAGAATAACATTAACTGGAAATTATAAAACCATGTTTTTATGCTCATGTGTTTTTGGGGTAAAGGAATTTGGAAATTAAATTTTCAGTAATAACTTATATGACATCATTCAAAAAAAATCATATTTTATTTCTTAATTTTTTCACATTTAATTATTTACTTCATTAATTTAATAGGAACCATTAAAATATTAGAAAAATTATTACAATGAAATTTCTTTACTTGCCAATTAATAATTGAAAAATTTTAGTCTGTTTATATAACTTGTATTTATACAGTAAAATTGTATTTAATTGTTTTCAAATTACATATACAAATAAGATTTTTTTATACATTTATCTAAAAATCTTCAAAAAACACACCATGATTAGAATTTTTTTTTCTTTATAAACTACCAGAGAAAGGCAAAGTGAAATAATGTTACCAAATAAACAAGTACAGATTATTAATATTTACATTTAATTAATTCTAGGAATATACAAAAAAAGATTCACGACATTTATATAACCCAGTTTTTATTGATTGGATGGAATGTCAGAATATTTTAAATTGACAATTTTAATGATGAGACAGTTTTGCAAATGAATGCTTTAATCAAGAGGACGGTCTGCTCTTTTATAATATATAAAATCAAAAAATGAATATAAATTCAAATATTGTGTAAATTTTTTTTTTTTTTCTTTGTGCTTGAAAGAAATAGTCTTTGTACATTTTAATTATTTAACCACCCTTTAATGCAACATTGATAAAATAATCAGCCATACAATCAGGATATCCTTTTTTGACAGAAGTTACATTATACCAGATTTCATTTCATCGACAAAAAACGTATAGTATAAGGCTAGAAGCCAGTGCTTCGTAATTTTAAGAAACTTTTATACAAAAGAATTGAAATGCAACCAAGATACAAAAAGTTATCTTGACTAGGCCATTCAGACTAGGAAGCATGCAGAGATTAATTGGAAAATTTTTGCCTGCATTTGAACATCAAAAAATTTTTCAAAGATTTGAAAGTCACACTTTTACTAACATCTTTAAACTAGTATTTAAATAGAGCTGATTTGATTCCCCGACGAGTTTCAAACTTGCCAGAATCATTCTCTTTTAAAGAGCACACAATTACCTGAGAAACTCCCATAAATTTAACATTAGTTATTATCAGCAGGGAGTACCAGTACTTAGTTTATAATTAAGTTCTGTGTTATATGATGGTAAACAACTTTTCACTTTCTCCCTATCCATTACCGCCATCAGTCCCATGACTTCTGAACTGTTTCGGCACTTGAGTAAGTCTGGAAAAACTACATTGTCTGCACTCGAAAGTCTTTGACTTTCTTCATTATTTGGAATGCAAATGTCATTCATAATTTGTATCACATCATTAGGAAGTTTGTCACTGGAAGAGCGTTGATGACTCCTGTGGTGTCGTTCGTGGCGATACCACTTTTGCATCTCAGGCGACTTACTAGAATAAGTTTTGCTATCACCATATATCTGTTGTGGAAGAGGAGAACGTGTATGGCGTTTCAGTGTGAGAGATTCTGTTAAATATGAATGTTGGTCGGGTCCATAGTTCAATAATGAATGCTGACTTAAATCCGATCGCTCACTACAACACCGTTCAAAATTTTGATGAACTTTACTGGCATAGAAACGATTTTCTGGTGTTTCCAGGTGATTTTCAATGGATTCGTAAATGTGATCGACATAAGGAGTACAAATATCCGAATATGGCTGATACGGAGAACTTCTGTACCATTTTTCTTGTGGCCAGTTTTGTAAAGTTGCAGTGTTGGAATTCGACACATAAACTTCAGCTTCGGAAGACTTGCTATACCTTTGCACCACTGGTTGTATATTATATGAAAACTTCTTCAATTCTTTAGCAACATTAGGAGTTAAATTATCTTTTTCAGCTTCCTGGCTGTTGGGCACTGTAGTATATGGGAGACCTGAAAGCATAAGAACATAAGTAATTTGTTAAAGATCGTACCTAAATAAGAATTGTTCTAATGTACAGTACCTGGTGTGGTGAATTTGAGCACTATAGAAGAATTTTCTTCTTTCGGTAAGCTCCAGGACTCCGGAGGTATCTTTAAGTGAAAAAAATAATGAGGTACTATTTAAAATTATTGAAGGATATATTAATGTAAAAATTAAATTTTTTAAGTATTTATTTTGATGATATTGATTTAAAATAATTATTTCTGAGTTTTAGTTATTAAAACCAATATTATACTAGTAGTATAAAGTTGCAACAATTCCTGTCAGAAGTCACCGTTGTAATCAATTATTCATTAATTAAGAAATCCTTGATATTTTCTATCCTAAAAATATTTCAAGATTGATCATACATTTTGTTATTTACAAAAATTAGTAATATTTAAAAAATTGTTAGAGTAGCAATTAAAAAAATGGGGCATTTTAGATAGATAGAATGGTGATAATTGAAGAATAGGATAAATAATAAGATGAAAAGAATAGTGCAATTCATTCAAAAGTCAAGAAAAAATTTATTTCATGCAAAAATTCATGCTTGCAATTTATTATTTGAATTTTCACATAACTTAAAGTTTTTAATTGTATAGTTTTAATTTTGATAACATTCCAGAGGGAACTTTTTACAAAAGTATATTTATTATATTAAAATATATATGTAATGTTTAATAAAAACTAAATTAGGAAAACATGCATTAGCAAAAACAAATGAAAATGCTATGAGTGCAGGCAATACCTGAAGGAATAGGGCAAACAGAGGAAGATATCAGAGGGTAGGGGATAGTACCCACACTATGTTGGCTTGGGCTGGAAACTGCAGGAACTGTTCCATTTGGCTGATGACTAGTCAAGGCATCTTCGGATTTTGGGCTGTAAACTTGTAATGATAACAGGCCTCTTTGGTGGAGAAATTTTCTTAATTCTTCTCTAACCTAAATTTTAGAGATATTAAATTTAATTGCATTTAAAAATCATGGTTAATATTCATTATGCAAACACAATTTTGTGTCAGTTTTTCCGTAATTCAATTTATTTAATATAGCAATGAATTACCTTTATACTTCCAAATGAATAGAAAACCAAAATGTATAGTCCTTGCAGAGTGTTGACCACCATAAAAATATATGCTAAGAAGATTGTCTCTCTATTTGCATATAATAAACCTGTTGTCCAAGTCAAAACCAAGAGACAGAACAGAATTATTGCCAGTCGGATCCAAGATCTGAAAATTATCTGCAAAATTTAAGTTTCTGAAAGCTAGGAAAGTGAAAATTATTGAATATTTTGACTTACCTTATGCTAGCAAGTTTTGCTTCTTCTTTACCTTTGACAGTAGTAGTTAAATTTGAATGCTGACACATTATAGAAATGGCTATTATTAAAAACACAGATCCTCCCTGTAAAGTACANAGTCAGCTGTAGAACATCGCCATCAAATTTTACACCTGAACAATGGGGCACACATTGACAACATTCCTTAACAAGAAGAAGGCTGTTTACTCATGTTTGTGTTGTTTCATATATTTTCCCGTAAAGCGGAAGTTTTGGAACTATTTTTTTTTTTTTTTTTTGCAAAATCCTTTTTCGCATTTTTTGCTAAGTTCGCGTGCAAATTTTGGTGGATCCTCCCTGTAAAGTACAAATTTTTAATAAACTTTTTATATAAAAATTTTTAAAATTTTTTGCTAAATTGTACTAACAAATAATATTCCAACAGCGGGACCAATAAAGCTGTAGGTGAAGTAATTATCTGCTCGAAGCCAACAATATTTTTCTGTTCCATAACTGTACGGATCTACCGTAGCAGATATGGCAACAATTATAATGGGCACACCGTAAGCAAGAAGATAATACCAGCATCCTCTGGACTTTTCTGGTTCTACCATTTCTGTCAGCATGATATAATATTGAAAACCTTCCAGGGAAGCCCAAGCAAAAGTGACTAACAAGAAGTAATGTAGAAGACCAGCAATAGTACTGCAGATAATATGGTATGTAGTCTGATCTATCCCTCCCAAAAATATTATTTCAGAAATTAATAAACAGAGGAAGAGGTTTCTGTGTATTATTATATTATCTCCAGTTAGATTCCTGAAAATAAAGAAAACAGAAATTATTATATACATTTTGGTCTTTGAATAATCATGATCTTTTACCTTAACAGGAAGAGTAAAAAGACTGTTATGAGCAGACAAAGAATGCAAATTGTACATCCAATAGTTATAATTATCTTCATCATGTCTTTATGTCCTTGATATTCCTAGAATTAAAAAAAAATCTAAGAAAAAATTTCAATAGAATATAAAAGAAAATGACAGTAAATTTTTACCATAATAGGTTTAACATCCATAATCACAGCAAAATTGGTTAAGTGATCACAGGCACAAATGGTATGAGTTCTGTTAAAGTGCTGTACCCAACAACCTTGACCTGACCATTCTCTGAAATATAAAAATTAAAATTTTATGTAGAATCAGATTTATTTGTAAACTTTAAAAGCAATAAATATAATTAAATTGTAGTTTGTTTATTTATTGATTTTTTTTAAACCTATTGTCTCTCACTTTTTTGATGTGTTCAATGAACAAAACTAAAGCAATTTACTCAGAAAATTGTATTTCTGCCAAATGTTTCTTTATAAATAGAAGTCAGACTCTACTGTTATTACATTTTCAACTGAAAGCTCTTAAAATTAATTTGAAAAGACATCTACTGAAGGATTAGAAGTCCATTGGATCCTCTCCAAATTGTCTATGTAATAATTTATCAGCAATATCAGGATTAAGAGCAGTGCTACCGAAGGATATAAAATGATTTTTTTTCTTAATCAATAATCTTGTTGAAATGCTTTTTTATTTAATAAACAGTGACGTATCATATCGCTCGTGGGTCAATTCTTATTGAATTTGACATATTAGATCATATTTGACAGTAAAAGTTAATAAAAAGTATTAAATATTTAAAATTTCTTTCGTGTTACAAGATTATTGTAAATGGTATATTTAAGATTCGTATGATTTGATGGAATATATGGANTGAATAATTCATTGATTATTAATTCCAACATATTAATATATAATTAAAAAGAAAAAAAGAAAAACAGTGACGTATCATATCGCTCGTGGGTCAATTCTTATTGAATTTGACATATTAGATCATATTTGACAGTAAAAGTTAGAATAAAAAGTATTAAATATTTGATTATAAAGTTTAAAACTTTACCTCTCATGAAAGTCCCAATAAACACAATAAGGATTGGTAACATTATCTTCCTGCAAAATAAATATGTAATTAGGAAGGAGTAAAATATTTGTAAAGGTATAAATTAAGTTCTAACCTGTAAATGTTTAAGGGTAATTATAACTGGCTGGGTTAATCTGATCATTCCATGTTTACCCACTGATGCAGCAATCACTCTAGAATTAACTATTCTAGTGATGTTTCTCGGACTCTCTTCTTCTGCAGACAGATCCCGCGAAAGAGAACGAGGATGGAAATTGAACTCTGGTTTTAAGAATTCACCAACTCTGCTGTATGCCATGAAAACTACTTTAGCCAGACCTAAATTAGCATTATTATTTGTGAGTCTTTATCTTATTTTAAACATTCATTCATTAATTGTAGTAATTAACTTACCATGTCTGGACATATCTGCCAGTGCTTGTGCTGGTAGAAGAAGTGAATCTTCCATTCTGATCCAAGCAGTGCTCGCATTGTCATCCTTAAATTCTTCTAAGATGGGAAATTGTACACTTTTCAAACTTCTTGTATTCAAAACTTGTACAGATAATACTGTTAGAAATAAGGTATATTTGAATTATATATTTCATCATAAGAAAAATAATCTTAACTTTTCAAATGTACTTACACACATTATTTTTTGCAATTGTAAACGAGTCATCCTGTCCAGATGCATCAGCTAGAAGAAGAGCACTCTCTTCCAACTCTCCCAGTAGAGAAGAAGTCACTTGTCTGCGGTCTGAAGAACTCAGCTCTTCCCAAGCATCAAGCTGATCATCTTCTAATAAATTACTGACCGTCTCTAGTAAAGACTGCAAGATACATATTATGTAATTACATATTTTCATAAGAATATGTATAATTTATGATGATGACAAACCTGTAACAATTCTCTTAGCACGTGATACCTATGCCACATATCTAGAAAGTTTTCCATGCTATTCACTGTCCTGGTTAAAGTCTGTTGGATCACATCGCTGACATCTTTCAAATCTTCACTGAAAACTGCTTTGTTGACTGTCATTAATGCAAGTTCTGTTGCTACACTTATGACAGATTCGCCTTCTTCCATCTTAAAAAGTTAGAAAGAAAGAAAAGTTCCATAAATTATCTAAATTTTAAAAGAAAAAAGAGTTTTTTTTACAGTAACAAATTACAAAAATAAACTTTATTTACCCTCCTCCTAAGGTTTTCCACCCAGAATGATTTGCATTCCTGCAAATCGGGAACATCAGAAGACCATCTGATAGGATCCATGCCGCAATGCCATTTAGCAAGCCCTATAAATATAAAGTTAGTTTTTATGAACTAACTTTAACTGTTCAAAATTGGTGTTAATTGCTTTCTTGTATTGTCCAATAAGCCGTTTGCTTATAGAACGGTTATAAAGTACACTACGTAGAAACAAATAACTTTTAAATTATTACAGTTTACGTTATAACTGTAGCAAAACATTTATATGGTAATCTTCCACACTTGTCTTTTTTTAGAAGTGCAGAATTTCTTTGAAAAATCCATTATACACACGTATTAGAAGTACAGTGTGGTCATAGAGATCCCCTATTTAGAGCATTCTGTGGCTGTGACTGTGACCAATAAACGGAATTGACACCAAAATTCGTTTACGAACTCGAACTTTGCGAAGAATGCAGAAAAGAATTCTGCAAAAAAATCTAGTTCAAAACTTCCTCTAGGGGTCACTTTGGAATATAGTTTATCATGGAAATGTTGCAACAGACTTAAAGGATCGTATCATACTGCACGTGTGAAGCATCACCTGAGAGCAATTGTAGTCAGCTGTAGAACATCGCCATCAAATTTTACACCTGAACAATGGGGCACACATTGACAACATTCCTTAACAAGAAGAAGGCTGTTTACTCATGTTTGTGTTGTTTCATATATTTTCCCGTAAAGCGGAAGTTTTGGAACTATTTTTTTTTTTTTTTTTTTAAAATTGTNGACTGAGCTATCTGCATAATCTACATAATACTGCATTGCAACTAACTCTTTATATGTCCAAATAATAATTTTTTTGATTAGTTCTGGTAGTCTTACCTCTTGCCATTTTTCAGACATTAATATGAACAGCTCTTGCATGTCTTGCATATAAAAGGTACTTGACTTTTATATGCAAGACACGTGACATAAGAAAAGCCACAAGAAACTCCATAAAATTCTCCAAAACTCCTTTATGAACAACTTCGTTATACATAGCTATGTATCCCAAACTAATTAAACTATAAGTAATTGTAAGTAAGTTATTGGAATAAACTTATTTATTAACAAAAATTATTTATAGTACTTGGTTTAATATGTATGCAAGAATTTTTAAGTTTACACAAAATTTTGAAAGTTTAAATAGTGAAAAAAGTTCATTGCAAGCAGGGTTGTATTATTAAATAAACTCTGTTATTGTTCTAGAGTAAATCATCATCTGCTACTAACTGTACTATGACATTTTAATAAAAATCTTAAAATAACAAATATGTATCTGTATATTCAAATTGTGTAATTTTTTATTTTTAAGACAAATTATATTCAGATATCATTTCAGACTTTTTCATTATATTTGCAATATAGATTCAAAAAGATTTATAACATTATAAAAAATAAAAAAGCTGGTCTTTATTCATGAATTCCTTTTAAAGTTTGTGTACTGAATTTATTAAAATGAACAAATATTCAAAACCTTTAAAATGTTTTGTGAATTAATATAAGAAAAACAGAATAGGGATTAATAAATGCATACCTTGATTAATATCACGCACATAAAAATTATGATTTTTCTTCTGTTTCATTTGTGCAAATACTAAATAAAAATAAAAGTTACAAAGAATTACAATTTATTTAAAATATACATAAATAGTGTTAATTACAAACTTACATGAGGATTTATGTTCATACATATCTAAATCAGATAATGTAATGGCTAAAATTTTGCAAAAATTTGCTAACTGTACATTTTCAAATCCAGAAATTAATTCAGATATTTCTTCTATAAAAAAACAAAAAGCAAATATTAATAACGATTTTTATTTTTATAAATATGCCTTTATAAAAAAATTGTGATTTTAGTTTTCTCATAATACACACACTTCTAGTAAATTCAAATTATTAAAAACCTTCATAAAACTAACAACTGAATGTTTACTGAATAAAGTTTTTTAAAAACACTTCATATTACCAATAAAATATTTTAATTTATATACAGTAAGGTCTCATTTTATATGGAATCCATATACATGATTTTACATGATCCATATACATTTTCACAGATGTTAAACAGTTAGATTATAACTCTTGGATGAACAGGGTAATTTCTGACTATTAATGTGCATACTATATTTTTATTATAAAATTCAATATATATATATATATAATTTTTTATTTTTATTTATACCTTACCTTTGGTTAAAGTATCTGTAGTGGCCACAGAAGTATTGGTATTAGCTATAGATTGCTCCAGATAAGGACTCGTAACAGCCTCTAACGTCACGGAAGATGAAAGAGGAGAACTCGAAGGATAAATCATGGTGGAAGTTGGAGTGGCACTCTCCGTTCTTTCGATCGTTGTTTCGTTGGTGTTGTTACCCATATTTAACAACGAATTTAATTTTCCCGGCGTTGTTCCCGAACCTGTAACAATTTTATTTAATTATAAAACTCGCTTCTGATTAAAATCAATTACTTACATTAACACCCGTTAAGAAAGTTCCATCGTACTTTAAGTGCGGGATTAAAATTTTGTTTTAAAAGATCCTAACCTGAAACGCAATGATATTGCACTTCTAAATACTTAAGCGTGCCGGGGCATGGATCTCCAAACATATTACTAGATACGACCACACTGCAACTAGGCTTTAGACTGCACCTGCAGAAATTATCATCAATTATCTAAATTCAACGTTTCGGTTAATGGCGTACCTTTTACTACTACTACTACTACTTACCTGTCTTGCATTATCAGAAAGGACCTGTATGACATGCAATTTACACTCCAGTCCAAATTACCGTGATCGTTACATATGCTTATGCTAAATCTTCCATAATTGGCCCGAACTAATTTTATAAGTCCGCCATTTTCGCATCCTACCCTAAGTTCACGCTCTTCACAAGCGTATGTGGTGATATAATTAAGACGTTCTGAAAAAACAGATAAAAATATATTTATAATACATAAATAACCCTAATACGTCTTATTTTATTTATTTATTTATTTATATATTTTTTATTTTGCCTTTCGATTTTTAAATGATGAAATATTTTACCTAACAATGGCGGCCTCAAGGAGAAGGATGAAAGGGACACTGGAAAAATAACAAAGAAAAAAACACAACTGAATTTTAAAAAATAAAAAATAATAAAAAGAGTAAAAAAGAGATTTTTTTTAAGAAAAATAAATAAATTTTTTGCATCATGCTAAAAAGAAATTAAATATAAATAGTCTTTCTTCATAAATAATATCAAGATATTAAGAAGTTTAAAGAGAAAAAGGAAAAAATAAATTTTATTAATTACATTTTTTTTTCAATTTTTAAAAGATAATTATAATTATTTTGTTAAATTATAAATAATTTTTTTATTGTTATTAATTTATTTTTAAATTTAAATCTATTCTATACTAATTAAGTAAGTCGCATCATTAATGAGAACGTCGGCTTCGTTTACGCATTATAACAATAAAAATAACGTTATAATTTCCGAGACAAAAGTCTTTGTGTATATATATAAAATATAAGAATAAAAACATATTTAGAATAAAGAAGGAATATAAAAGAACAATTAACATTAATGAAAAGAGAATAAATTTAGAAGAAGACACCTGCGGCTCCGGATAATGATAACATCGAGAAGATTAGCGAAACAAATGAATCGACCATTCGTGTTAATGTTATCTCGTTTCAAAAATTCCCTCTTAATTTTTAATATTTTTCTACATCGAATGTAATATTCTACCGAATTTAATTAAGCATACTTTAAACAACAAGTCATTAATAAATGTAAGCATCGAAACGGGATTTTTTAAATATATATATATATACGTGTATATATGTTTGTATGTATACAACTGTCTCGGAGGCATGTCGCTGTCGTCGTTTCTCTTGAGAAATATTAATTTTTAAATGTGGAAATGATATTTTTATTTCTGCTTTTGACAAACGACTAGAAAGGATTTACGCAATTTCCCAGACGATGACAGTTTTCGGGTCTTTATTGGTCACTTCCTGTGTCAAATAGGAGGTCATCTAACAGTAAATGGACTCGGTGACGGCCCATTGAACTAATGACAATTTTCACACAATTATATACAAATTCCTCATCCGTGAAATAGTGCATTTTATGCTCTTGCAGTTTGGATTATTAATAATTTAATACGCCGAAACGGAGGCCATTTTTTTATTTTATTTTGTTTTTTAAACAAAGTTTTTCTTCGATTGACCTACTTACTAGTATACTTAATTATATATATTTTTAAACATTGTATAAAATTATTATAAATTAATAATAAATTCCGAAACTTATAATTAGAGAATATAAATATTCAATATTTTTAAAATGTTTCCATGCGCTTCCGCCCTCTAGTGTTAAGTGTCGGAACTAAATCGCGTCGTCTGTTTAAATGAACGATTTGTTTGTCATTTTAAATTAGAATCTTCCTGACATTCTCATAAATATTAATAAAGCGGAAAATAAATTGAGTCTATATTCATTTTTACATATTATAAAAGTGAATTAGCTAAAGATATTCGAAAGTATTAATTAAAAGTATTATTACGTCACACCGCGAATTTATTCACTTGATTAGAATAATTTGCATTGTCATTTCGATATTTCTTTCTCGTAAAAATAATATTAAATCACTTTAAATTTATACCACAACAACAAAACAAAAAAAATCTACGTCACAAACGAACTATTGTTAATTAAAATTCAAATATTTAAAATACGTCAATAACCACGTGATCGAAATTAACCAATTAAACAACTTTGATCTGTTGTTTATCTGTTTACGTGTGGTAAATGAGCGAAGTTTGTAATTTGTTAGAGTTCATACAAATGAAAGATGGCTATAAGTTCAGTCAGGTGATCAACTATCTGGAAAGAACGTAAGAGAAAGAGCATCCATCGTCAAATTATCTTCTATCAGAGAAACCATTTATTTCATCCAACAGCTGTTGCATGCTTCTGTTCAAAAATACAGTAAAAACAAACGTAGAATATATTCAATTTTTAGTATCAGATTTACAGAAAGAATATGTTAATAATAATACAAATATATATATATATATATTTCTGTATTGTTTTAAATATGCTTTTTTTACATTAGAAAAATCACTTTTGGCACTTACATTCCTTGTTTGTTGATCAGAAATGTGAAGAGAAAACGTTATAAATCTTTCTTCCTCATTATCTGGTTTTATCTTATGATTTATAACCAGAATTCTTGATAAGAGAAAGCTATTATAACAGTTAAGATTTATGGCTAATACTATTGACTGTTATCTACGATGTTGGAGAATTCGAAAATGTTGGATTATGAATTTTTATAGAAAAAAAATTGGATCAGAAAAATATATATATTAATCTCTGTTACCCTCTTACAACGCTTCGTTACATGGAGGTGAGTCAAGTGGGGTGAGAGAGGTTGGCACAAGCGCACCAAATGTATTTTCCGTGTTGTATCGATCTAAAAGTACACTTCAAATAGAAAATCTCTAGATTTGAAAATAAATTTGAGTACAAAGGAATTCATTTTATGAAACGTTTAAGCTTGATAAAAGGCCTTTTTTTAATTAAAAGTGTTGTTTGGAAGGATGAATTGTGCGTTTAACAACTCGTCTTATCGTTTCATCTATCGTGGAGAGGGTCGAGAAGCGAAGCGTCGCGTCTGGTTGAATGGTTGGATGCGCGTCGCGAAACGAAGCGACTCGCGCCGAGTTATTCAAAATATACGTACGTATTTTTTAATATTTGAGTGTTCTGGGTGATTAAATATTTAAAAATGTATGTTGTGAATGGCTGATGATTAGGAAACATTTCGTTAGCGACGCGCGCCGCTTCGTTCACGGTCGCGACCGACGCGATTACGCACGAAGCGGCACCACAAAATTAGCGATTAGTTCAAAGTTTTCTTTATAAACAAAATTATTAAAGATTTTATATTAATAAACAAACGATTTTAATTTTCTGTATTTTGTTATAAATAGCAAAACAAAGTTACAATATGTGTGCGCGGCGCATCAAGGCCGCGACGCGCGAAGGTAGAAGGTATAACATATATTCAAGTAGAAAGTTTAGGGTGAGGGTATATATTCAAATGATATAATTTTTAAAATAAACATTAAACATTTTTAAAATGTCATTAAAGATTAAATCAACAAGACTAAATGCGGACACAACCTTTAATTTCGCGCGCACCGCATAACAGAGAATATAATCCTTACACGCACTAAATATAAATTCAACTGACAGGTAATTAAGTTAAAAATAATAATAATTTTCCACGATTTAATTTCAATATTTGCATTTAATTATATAAATTCCGTAAACGCAATACAATAGCATATACAAATCATATATAGGCCTATACAAGCAACGCACCAGAAACATAATAATACAATCTTGAAAATTCTGCGTATTATATTATTACTAATAAAGTAATTTAAGAGGAGAGATATTGCAAAAAATTCGTTAAAAGAAAAGTATAATATATGCGGGATGGACGGATAACACGCGACACCATCAGTAATAAACAGGGAGACAATGGAAAGCTAGTTATGACGTAGAGGAAGGGAGACACTCATCAAAAATCACTCAAGTAGTCAAGACGGAGGAAGGAACAAACACAGAGAGGAAGGAAGGGAAAAAAATCAGCTTCTGTTTTCTAAAAACACATTCCGCTTTAAAACAAACAGCTGTTTGGAAGACTGTAATCAACGGTAACACGCGATAAGACAAGAAACACGGGTCAATGGATAACGCAGTCTTGAATTTCCATGCTATTTGATTGAACAGTTCTAAGAGAACAATGGAGAGAAAAGGGGGGATGCCAGCTGGTGTAGTAATCCTGTGGACGTTTGTTTGAAGCAAACGAGTGTCGGCCGGCTAGTTGAGTGGATTGGACTCCTGACGAAAAGAAAAGAAGCCACTTTAACAGGAGGATGGGAAATTAGGGGGTGAGTGATCGTCTCGCTTTGGATGGCGAAATTAAGTGAAGCAGACATCTTTTCACTTTCTCTACTACTTTGGTATGTGCAGACCGAAATTAGATAGAAGGAGACTTCAGTTGCCGTGCCCTACTAATTCTACCCCATTACTTATTATTAAATTTGACAACGTACTACCCAAATTAAAAAGGATTTGATGACGTGTTGACAATCAAAATCGACGTTACTCGCTAGCGCGGCAACGAATTTTACGTGAATAATACGAGAAAAATATTAGCGAATTTGTAAATGTCTCAATGATATTTTTCTTAATATATTCTAAATTAAAATTTTGATAAATTTATTAAAATTTCGCATTTTGGTGTCGAGAAATTGGTGTTTTCGTTGTCAAAATTGAACTTTTATCATCGAAATCGAAATTATAAATTATAATCAATAAATATATATATATCTATATATATTTAAATCAAAATTACAAACTTGATGAATAATATTTATTAAAATTTCGATTTATAGTTTACAAACTCTTGCAAGATATTTCTTGTAATATTCATGCAACGATTTCGTTCTAATATTACGCTACACAAAATTCTTTAACACTGATTGAAATGTTCAATCAGTTCATATAAATAAAGAATATTGTCAAGAACAATTCAAAGAAACTTTTGACATATAATTACACAACGTTTCGACATTTAAAATTAATATATATATATATATTTTTTCAAATACCATCTCGACATTACTCCAAAACTCCATCAGGAAAGTCATTTGCATAAAAAGACATTTTCATTTCTTTGAATTATCAAAATGAAGATCAATATCATGAAATCTAAGAATAATTCTAGCATCATCCTACATCTTTTACCAATCTGAAACCAAAGATTTTAATAAAATACAATTTTTAAATCCTATCTTTTAAGAGAAGGAAGAGGAAGAAGTGGAGGAGGAAGAGGAGGAGGAGAAGAAGAAGAAGAATTATGATGCATTCGTTATCAGAACCAGCAAATTCAAATACGTTCGAACCTCCAATAACTGCCACCTCCCAACAACGACCAGTCAGTGTCCGTTGTTCAGAGGTTTACAATATATTATTCTCTTTGATAAAATACAACAATATAGATTTTTTCAACAAATTATTCTCATAAAAACCAGCAATTTGAAGAGGTATTAAATCTTAATAATAATAATATAATTACCGATATTCGATCTTAATACATTTTTAATGAAAAATCAATTATTATAGCTTTGATCGGCAGAATTTTTTTACTATTTTTTATTTTTATTATTATTATTGAATAATGTATTTTAAAGCCGAGTTAGAAATGGAAGGAAAGCTTCATATCGGAGTCATTTGCAAACCATTTGGAGCCATATTCTTGTCACTGTATCAGAAACAGAGTAAACATCAGGCAACCTCGAATGGCGATAGAGAATGTGCCTGAGGATACTTTTGCAAATTACTCCAAGTAAACATGCGATAGACTATAATAATTTTAATCTTTTTTTTATATATATGTGTATATATGCAATATACAAAAATATATAAAATATATATTTATAAATTTTATTACTCCATGCTCCTGACAACACTATTACCTGAGATTTAAATGTAGTTTTACTCAATAAAATTCTGATAAATTCCTTATCTTCTCTAAAGAAATGTGTGTATACCATTTTTATTTTTAAAATAGTAAATAATTTTTAAATTTAACAAAATTATTTTGAAGAAGGAATTTGTATTACCGAAAAATTCTTCCCTTTTTTTCCTTTGTTGCTTGCTTTCAAGAAAAAAAAATGAAGTAAGATATTCTTCGTATTGTTACGGATAATCGGATTATCAATGCTAACCGGATATGGTTATTCTAGTTGGATGAACATTTTAAAGGTAGTTTAACTTGTTTAAAGCCGAAATTCTCCCCAAGAACTTTCTTAAGGGAGGTTTTTTTATGTGTGAGATATGATTTTAATCATATTTAACTTAGGTGCTTAGTCTGGAAGAGGTTGTAGATGTGTTGTTTGGCATATGCTAGATGACGAGATATTCGATCCGAGACAGGTGGTAAATGTATTATCATCAAGCGAAAACGGTATAGAATTGATGCCCCGAGGATGGAGGATGAACGATTATTTGCTTTCACTCAATTCAGTTTTAAACGTGGTGGAACGTATAGCGAGACGATAAAGTGCGGTTCACACTAGGCGATTTTTGTAATTCGAGCGACGTGCGACGAGGTCAAACGAGTTGATCTTTATCAAATTTACAATTATAAATGTCGTGTTGTAAGCTATTAAATGAAAAAGAATTCCATCAAGTGATTGTAATGGAATTTTGTGTGAAGTGAGCCACAAAATTACTCGCTTGTAACGTGTGAACCCAACTTAAAATAACCATCAGTAAGGATATAAGTGATTTTTATATGGAAACTATTTTACCTGCCAAACAGCTTTAGCTCGAAAGTAGAAATATAATATATCTTCACTACATTTCCTGAATAAATGCTGCAAGTAGGTCCTACTCTAGTGATGAATGGTATCGCGTGTCCCGTTTACGTAACAAACCATGAATAGTACATTAGTTTTGTATGGGATAATTATTTATGTTGGGATATCGATGACAATAATTATACTATAGCGTTTTAACTAATAACGACATTTTATTTGCACATAAAATGTATGATTTTATAAACGTTAGACGATATATTCTCCCTCGTATATTGTTGACGTTGTCATCTTAAGCGCGGGTGCATTTTAAAATTCTTACTGCACTACACTCGCTGGAGTGAGTTCATACACATAAATGTATTTTAACCCCGTGGGGAGTTTATTTATTTTCTCCCCTTTCTTCTAGTAATAGAAAGGACGAAAACTATTATCGTAACTTCCATTATAGGGGAAAATTTACCGAATTTTTCTACATGGTTTTACAGTAAAACACTTTGTATGTAAGCAAACACAATATCGTTCATTCTTTGTAAATGTAGCCTGTGACGTGTTTAATGACGGACGAAACACGAACTCGGTCGAAGTGTTTACTGGATATCTAATGCTGTAAGTGGTTCTGGACTATGCTGAATTATTTATTCACGGTGAGATATTTGCCAAAACACATTTGAGGCAACTGAGCCGACAAAGGAAAAGACAACTTTCCACAAAAAATAATTGAAATAATGGTCTTAAAAAGCATTTCCTTAAACTCACTTTAAGCTATTGCTTTTAAAAGATTTATCACCATTGCTGATAAATATAATAAAGTAAACCTTCACAGAACAGGCTTTCCTTTTTTACGGCCAACACCAAGGTGTAAATTTTTCAATGCAGTTTTCCCGTAATATACAGCATCAATATCATCACTGCCACGTATAAGATACAGAAACGTACGACACATTTTACGCATTCGTAGTTAATTTGGTGATTTTAATCAAATATAATCCAACAATATATAACGTGAAATCCCATTTATAGCCATCTATAAACTAGTTTATCGTATATGCATACAATTAAGCGCTAGAAGATATAGAAAACTCAATATTATCTGCTGATTAGTATGTCTTCGAGTAATAAATTATGATCGTAAATAATAAATCTGGTGACTAGATACCTGTCGTAAAGCCTTAGATTCGAGTGTCATGGTGTTGCTCCTTTATATAATCAGAGTTTCAACCCATAAAACACATAAGATATGCCTTTTGGTACAGAGTAAACACGAGAACTTTATTACCTTAGCAAAGTTAAGAATGTATTACCTAGAGTTGCGTGTGAAAGCATAGGTGAATAATGAGTGGAGTAAAGTGAAATTCTATAGGACATTACAACCTTTTATATATTTCCTATCACGCAATTTCAAGATAAAAATTGAAAACAGAATTTTTTTTTTTTTTTGTAATTCTCCATTTGAATATTTTACCTTCTTTAATTAATTTAAATTGCATAGGATGGGTAATTTTAGTAAAATTAATTCCCATGTAAAAGAGCTTCTTCGCAGCCGAACAAAAGAAAAACAACGTTTTTGAGTAGAAGAATCTATTTTTTTCGATTGCCTTTATTGTATTTTAGTACAAAATCCCTAGATTTAGTTGCAGCAATTAAGGATTAATAAGCGAGAAGGGAAAGTAATTTTTTTTCTTTCTTTCTTCTTTGGCTTCCTACTCCTTTCTTCTTTCTCTTTCGGGATGCTTACATAAAATTTGAATAAAAATTAGTTTAGATAATCTCACGCTTATAAAATGAATAAAGTTAAATTGGTGTAGTTTGAAAAAGTTAATGTCGTTCAGTTTTTCATTGTTTTTGATTAAATTTTACTTAATATATAAATTTCTTAAGAGAGTTTCTCGAAGATTCTCGAGAATATTTCGCGTATCTTCAAAGCATCGTAGAGTATTGGGAAAGCAGCAGCAGCAGCAGCAGCAGCAGAATCTTTACTCTTCCTCCTCTTTCAATTCTTTCAGGCGAAAGATTGCATAACAAGTAGCATAAGGAAAAGTCAATCAGGAACTTAGCTACCATCTCGACAGCAGGGGGACCGTCTGTAAACAGACGGTATTCGCTTTCGTCTCTCGAGTTAATCGAGCGTTTAGAGCAGCAATTCCTGTGATTTCACAACTCTACAACCCGTTCGATTCGTCCAATCCTGTCTTTAATAACTTCCTTTAATCTGAAAGACGAATGAAAAGTCTTTGGTACTTTTTGATAAAGACAACTGAAGCAATAAAGGATGGCAATTATCTTGAGATTAAATTTCGGATAGACGATGAAATTTTATAATCATCAACTGATTGCTCCAGCTTAAATACCACTAACCATCAAAGAAAGAAAGAAGAAGAACAGAAAAAAAAGTACATTTCCTAGATACAAATTCATCAAATTAATATCGATCGGCAACGTTTTAGTAATTATTATACTTTGACTAATTAAACGATTACTTTTAAAAATAGGCTCTTCCGCGTGGGAAAATGGTACATAGAACTAATTCGATAAGTCAATCCACCGCTAAAAACTAAGCGTGAACTCGACCGGTGTGTTAATTATCAAACTAAATACGTTTATCTTGCCAAGTAGCCAGACTATAACCATGTTGGTTTGGTTCCATACAGTGCATATCACCTCGAGCCTTCTCGGGATATTGAACGATGCGAATCAGACTTATGATATTGATCAGAAAAATACAGGATTACATTCCTTTCTGGATATGGATCAGATGGACGATGGTATAGACAGCTAATCGGTTTTTGATTTGAAATCATAGTTTATGGCACATAAGAAAAGGGGAAGAAAGAAAGAAAGAAGAAGTCGACATAAAACATTATCAATCATACGTCAGCAGAAAAGGCGCATGTATAAGATATTTTTCTATCGTCAAAAGTAGATTCGCGTATCCGTCTTTACAACCCAAAAAGTAGGTAACGATTTTTGATATTGCGTGTTCAGACTGTCTTTAGTTGCAGGTTGGAGTGTCTTGTTCTCCACCCGTCCTATTGATTGGCTACGGAGCTTCTAAAGATTGAAAAATTCCACGTTGCCATCAGGGACTGACCTCTGGGGTGAATTTTTTTATTTTTTATTTTCTTTTTTTCCCTTACAATTTCTCTCGTTCGCCAAAGTTATTTTGTAAGAGCGCTTTGATAAAAAATAGATAAAAATAGATTTTTCTACGGTATCGAGTTTTATAAGGGGAAAAAAATCAGTTTTTATAATTATGAACATGTTTTTTTTCCGCTTCCTTGTTTTTTACGTCGCGGGTTTTATCAATATCCCGAAATTTAAAATGGATTAATCCAATTAGCGCGTAGACGTGTCTTTTTCTTTAGTAATCAGACTATTGTAAAATAGTTCTTGTTAAATTGCGAGTTGGAAGGAGAAAATTTGCTTGCAGAGCATTAAACCGAGGTTATATGATGGTAAATATGCGTAAACAATCTTGATTTAGCGCCGATTTTATTAATTTTAACTCACTTTATACCCGTTTTAAAACTAAGTTCTACGGCGCTACACGATTTTAATTATTATTATGTATATTTTTTCAATTATAAAACATATACCTTCGTAATTAATGAAGTCTAAACATGATGGAAATTTACGTAAAAATCGGATAAAATTTGCATTTATCATGTTTAACGACGTCGTACGTAATAATAGTCTAATAATGTTTCTTAAAGGGATGAATTTGATAATTAATGATACGAGTAGAAGAAACAGAGGGAAAAAAATTCTTGGATAATTAAGCTATTAAGATAAATATATAAAAGTTTTGAAAACTCTTCAATAAAATTACTATATCATTTATAAACACACATAATCCTACCTAGCAAGTGTCCTACCTTTTTAGGACCAAAAGAAAAAAGAAAATTCGGTTCCCATCTTCTCCATCTTTTGACACGATATTCAAATTTTTTTCCTTTTTTCTTTCTTTTTTTACTTTTCTGACGAAATGAATTATGGAAATGAGAAATGGAGTCACGCGCTATGATATTGCACGGAAATTAATGGAATGTCGAGGAACTGGTAAGTCGGAAATGAGAATGAAACAATGTAATTGAACGTAGAAAAGACAAAGATCCTTTCAAAAAAAAAGAGAAAAAAAAGTTGAAATTGGAAAAATATTTTGAAAAGTAAACGACTGAATGATGATTAAAATTTCGGTTCGATTATCCGGATTTTATATCTTTAACCGGAAGTTTAAATGGGAAAAGTTTACGAAAAGTTTCGGGTTTTTTTTTAAATATTGATTCCGGTATTGAATATACAGTAGATTTGTTCGGCTATAAATCGATTTAGTCATTTTTTTCTTTAAATTGCGTGGATAAAAATGAATTCTTCCCCCTTTTATATGTGTCATTTACTTACGCGTAACATCCCCGTTGGAATTTGGAAATAAACTCGCCCGTCGAGAAGACGAATGAGTATTTCGTATGCAAGTTCCATTACCTAACCAACGATTCAATAGGCGTATACCCCTAAATTTGTAATGGACCTATCCAATTAGCACAGATACAAGGTATTTTCCTTCGGTAATCGGACTATTGTAGATCGGGTCTTGAAAATCGCATAAGATTCTCCGGCAGCGAGTTGGATTATGAGCCCACATGCGGCTAAAATAACCCGGACTTAACTAATTTAACGCACTCTATAAGGTTTTTAAACTAATTTGTGCCACTCCGAGCCATTTTGATCACCGTTAATGCCGTATTGTAGTATTTCGCAGTGGAGTATTTCGGTCCAGCGCACACGGTGAATAATTTCATAAAAACGTTAACCTATGGTAAGAAGCGTATAATATTAATTTATCCACTCTTTTGCCATCGAGTAAGGGGGGAACTACCGATCTGGTAATAAGAAGGAAAGTCTATAATTTGAAGAAAGTTCCATCAGCAGGTTTAGATTAGATTAAAATTGCATTACTCGGAACCGGTATAAAGAAATAGAAGTTAAGAAAAAAAAATAGGTAATTCGATTCAAAATCCAACAATGGGACTCCCTTATCGTGAAAAAACAAAATCAAATTCAAAAACGTTCCGTCGTCGGAGATCGTAACGAGTTCATACAATTCGATCCGATTTTTAAAGGTGCAGAACCTAGGACGTTGCAAGTAATCAAAGAGTAGCATCGAGGCGTAACAAACTCTCTCATCTCTCCCTTTTGGTGGTGTGTTGGAACGGTTCATTTCTTTTTCAAAGCCAGAGAGATGTTTTAAAAGAAAGTTAAGTCAAATGCGATGTGTCGAAGTCAGTCCAACAAATCGTCTCTTGACAGGAAATGAGATGAATGTGTTTCAAAATAAAGCATAAAAGGTTATTCTCTCTTCCTTTCTCTCTCTCTCTCTCACTCTCTCTCTCTCTCTCTTTACTAACGATTTTTTTTATTTTTTGAATTTTTTATGCGCTACACCTATCCCATTAACTATTGATTGAATGCTTAGTTATGAATGAAAATATAACTTAGACATAAAGTATGCTTGGATGGTAGTGTGAATTTTAAATGATTGACGTTACCCCTTTGCAAATGGAGGGAGTTTAACGAATTTTTCAATATCGTACGCGCATTATGGGCGTTACAATTGGATTCAACGTAAATTAATGCACCGTAAAATATATATAAACAGGAATGGCTGCCTATCTATCATGCTCTATAGCAAAGTGAGGGTCGTGATATTTTGTATTAAAATTACTAAGATGTATGTGGGTTTTTTCCACCGTTTTTATTGTAATGTAGACAATTTACAGTATTAAAAACGGGTTTTATAAAGTAAAAACTTTATAATTATTTAAGTGATGGCGTAAGAAAAGGATGTATATCTATATATAACGCACTTTAAATTTTATTTATAAGCGTCAGAAAGTCGATTTTTCCAGAGAAGATTCGCCATTTTGAAGAAAATTTGTGGTAAAATTTAATTCCGAACGCTATTTTTTCCTTCGCATTCATATTGTATGCCAGTTACACACTGTATACTGAAGCGTCGTTTCTCATATACTCGAAACACGTAGAAATAATTAAAATAAATAAATAATTTCTTGATAAAATAATGATGAAAGAGTAAAATTCAGTATTTAAAAGCTTTTAAAGAAATGTAAGTAAAGTCAATTTAAAATGTTCGAAATCTCTCGAGTCGCAATTATCGATTGAATCATCCTTTAGCAGGTGAAGCAATGAGCACTCTCGTTAATGATAAAAATCTAAATTAAAATCTAAATGTACTAATATCGATGATTATAGTTTGCTTTAGAGCAGATCAAAAAACTAATATTAAGTTACATCTTGTTGGGTGATGAGTAATGGCGAATTACTACTATGGCTTAATAAAATTAAAGTAAATCGTAATGTTATTAACACCAGAAATCTTTCTGCTCCAAAGGAAATGTTTGAAAGAGGAGGGAGGAGGAGGAGGAAGAGGAGGAGAAAAAGAAGAAGAAGAATTAATGTATTTTACAAGAAAATTACTTTTCTCCGTGCGAAAATAAATTAAGCAATATGTTTGTCTTCCTCCTGCCAAGCAAGAATAAATAAATAACAATTATATCGGGAAATCTTTGTAAAAGTCATAGGAGACATCACTCAGATTCTTCACGTATCCATATGTATGAAGTTTAAGAAAAATCGTTTTAAATCCCCTTTAAAACCGAAATTTCCAGATGAATATTTTAAACGAAACTCCCCTTTTCCATAAATTTTACTTTGCCACAACCTATTTTAAGGTTAATAGAGGATGTAAACATTTTTGCAGATAACAAACCCCAAAAACGGATCAATAGAAATTAATCAATCTTCAACAAATTTTTCAAAATCGTCTCGCTTTCTATTTTACTTGATTTTCTTTTTATGAAATAAATAATCTTTCTACAGTTTTTTATAATATTTTTTTCATGGCGCATAAAAGAATTTTAAACATTTCTCCGGGGTTTTACGCGTTGTTTAACCCGATTACTAATAAAACTGACGCCAATTCTCGAGCAAAAATAAGAAAATTATATTTAAAAAAAGTAAAAAACTCGCAAATCTTGTTAATAAAATAAGCAAAATTCAACATAAAATCCCATCATTACGGAAATTATAGACATTAAAAAGATGTCGATTTGTAGTAGCAGAATTCGGTGGGTTGCTGTTTTTTGTTATCGTTTTCATAAGTAACTGCTCGGGTAAATACATAAAAAAAGAGGAAATCTGTACGTTTTACGACAATGTAAACAGTACGGAATCCGTATAGGATCATAAATCTTAATTAATAAATTTTCAGTTTTTGAATTATTATCCACTTAGCCAATAAAGAAGTTGGAAAAGGAGTCGATCGTATACTCTCTAGGGATGCTAAAGGAGATATTTCATGACAAACTAATAAAATCTCATCTCTGCTACCATTTATTATAGTCCTTACTTAAGAGTTTGGGATGGGTGAATATTTTGCTTCTAGCTAAAAAGTGTACAAGAATACCTTACATGTTATAATCTCGTAATCCAGGCAAGTTTCACACGAACGTGTAGCAGTAAAAATGATTTAGTAGTTGCTTTTCTTTTTATATTTATATATATATAAATATATATATTATGACCCGTCAAGCCTGTTTAGGTAAGACGTACCTAAACAATAACCGAGAGTAGCCAGCGTGAATGCTGCGTGAAGTTGGTATTTTTGTCTTCTTATGAAATAACCCCGCTCTTTTCCTTTATATATATATATATATACACACACACACACACCTTCCCTCTCTCTTCCTGGTATTCAACTTATAGAAGAATTTCTTGAAAGGGTGTACAGAAAAATCAAAAAAAATGATTTTCTAGAAAGGAAAAACTCGACACAAAGCAGTGATACAGATGGTTATTTCTTTTCCCTTTTGAGATACCGTTGCGGATTTTATGGCCTTTTCATTCCCATATGGACCTTTGCCATCTTGTGCAGGTGCATCTAAACTTCTATTCCTGTAAAAGCGAATAATAATGACAGTAGAGACAGGTGTGACCATCTCCTACACCTGTCAATAGTCTCTTCCATTTAGCGATAAAAGTTATTGTTGTAATGCAATTTAATAATTGATTTACAAGTAATGAAAATATTGCAAAAATGCCTTCTGCTTCGCTTAAATTCTATCACGATCCGGTTCGAAGTTATAATTAACATGTGCAGATGCTAAAAAATTATATTAACCAGCTCACCTTAAGATGATTTATGTAATTAAGTTTACATAATGGAATTTCAGCGTGTTATAATGCATTTTATTATTTTTCTACTTAGATATTTCTTTTTTTTTCTCTGCATTTTTCTTAAGATAACTTATGAAAAATAACACATCTGAAGTTCTCGAATAATATAATAATAAAATATGGTACTTAACATGATTTTTCTATGTACTGCAATGCGCTTAAATGCGTGAAATCCATTCTTAATTCTTTAATTCCTTCTTTTCTTTTTGGATGAATTTTTTCGTGTTCCTCCCTCCTTCAAATTTTATAACAATCTGTGATCTTGCAATAAAATTTTATCGGGGAACAAATTTCAATTCAATGCAGTGGAACATCATAGTTCTTGTAACCACACCCCGTTTTAAGAGAACGTGAGTGGAAATATATTAATTCAGTTCATGTTATGTTGGGTTAATGAAATTAAGAGAAACATCACGGAAATTTTCACGCTATCTAATCAAAATAAATGAAACAAACACGCGAATATTCTCTATAATAAATATATGATGCGCTAATATCCTTAACGAAATTTTGCCAGATGATCGGCTTCAGAGAAATTCATTTGAAATTTTCCAACGACGATAATTAAGGAAATTTAAATGTTAGAAAATGAGAATTTTTTGCAAATTTATTTTAAAAAAAATTATGGTTTGCATCGAAGAATTAGTTTTAGAAATTTTATAGAAGTTGGACTTATTTAAAGAATTTTTCAGCAGCTTGAAAATCGAAAATTTCGAAATTTGGAAGTGAAAATTTCCGAAAAAGACATTCTAAATTTGTAGAAAATAAATCAAAAAATTTGGTTTTTCCCGATTATTATAATTAAAAACAGCTTTGGCACAAGTTGAAATATCGATTATTTTGGCAGAATATGTTCAGATTTTTCTATTCTTCCTCCCCTTCTTTTTTTTTTTTAATTTATGAATTCTGATATATAAAATAATATGCCTACGTCTGTTCCATTATTCAGTCACTTATAACTATGTCCATTTGTAGAATCGATTTTGGATGGGGATGAGAAAAGAACAGCGAAAATTTCCCAACGGCCAAAAAGTTTATGGAGAAAAAAGTCTTATGAAAGTAAATAACCCGGTGTGAATTTCCTTCTTTTATTTTTTATTTCTTCTCCTTCAAAATCTTACTTTTCTTCCTTGATCATAGGTGTTGAGTTGTACAGATGTTCGAAGAATGTGACAAATATCAGTTTTTCTGAAACTTTTAAAAATCATTTTATACGTGTTGCAAAAGCTGTTTTTGCTTAATTTTTATAAGAAAATATTGACAGACGTGCATTTTATTGTTTTTCTGTGAGAATCCTTCAGCAGAATTCTCTAAAAACGAATATTTCTTTGGAAAAAAGTCGAAAAATAAGAAAGTACTTTTGGAAGAATATCAGAGAGAAAAAAGTGCTTGTATAAGAACAATTTGATAGGGATGCTTACAAGAAAAAAGTGCTTTATTGGAAAAAAGACGGAAATTGGTGCTTTGTAGAAAAAAGAACAAGAAAAGAGTGCTTAAAAAAGATTGGATAGAAAGAAGTGTTTTAAAGAAATTAGAAGAGTGCTTATTGAAAGAAGAATGAGAAGAAATACCTGTAGGGAGAACGATTAGAAAGAGGTGCTTTGTAAAAAAAGAATTAAAAAAAATGCTTTGTACAATTACTAGAAATAGATGATTATGGAAAGAAGAACAGAAATGGGGTGCGCTTATAAAAAAGAAGAAAAAACCAGAAATGAGCTTGTTGAAAGAAGCGAAAAGGGTGGATTGTAGAAAGATCAGGAAAGGAGTGCTTGTAGAAAAACCAGAAAAGGATGCTTATTGAAACAAGAAGACGATTCCTTTCTGATTAAACTTTTATAGAAAAGAAAAATGAGAAGTTCATATATTTATTTATTTCGAAGAAGAGATATCGTAAATGGTCGAGTGTGGCAAAAAACTCAATAAAACCATCCGATACAATATTGTAGAAATTCTAAAATAATGTTGAACATTGAAAAAATTAACCATTATGACCATCGAAGCGCTTAAAACGAACGAAACAAAGAGAAAAATACTCATAAAGTAAACACGGGTGTATAGAAACCATAAAAGGATATATATCACCAAAAATACCTTATGTAGACAGAAAGACTGTATACGTGGTACTCAGTTGTACATAAATCAAAGCCATCTCCACTTAGGATACGTCCAGGAATGGAAGATGATCGAAGATGATGGGGCTTGGGTAATGAGACGGAAGCAATAAGAAATCACAGCGTGTCACGAGGTTACAGCTAATGGGGATGTCCCATGAACGGAAAAGAATATTTGTCGACTAGCTTAGCTACTATTATGTGTGGGCCGTTTTGATTTATATTACCTACTTTTCTTTACTTATAATTGATGTCGGGTTATAAACGAATGAGTTTTGGCCATTTCTGTTTGATGAACGACGAGTGCGAGACCCTCCTCTGACTATTGTCACTTTAAGTAATTTTAAATGAAGTCTTTTAGCTAATGATGATTACCAGCCATCTTTTAAGAAAGATGATGCTTAACAGATATCTCTTATCGTTATGTTATTCGGATTTTAATTACCCTTCCACTACCAATTAATGATCTTTCTATGAATTGCTTTAATTAAAAACTACTTTGCAATTTATTTATTTATTTTATTAAAGAGAGTACTTTTAATTTACATTATTGTTATTTATGCGATTAAAAATCGTTTTATTTAAACGAATAAAGATAAAATATTGTAAATTATATAAATAATAAAAAAAATTTTCAATTTTTCCACTATTATATTTGCTTTAATTTCGTATTCACAACACGAAGTAGCATTAACATCGCTTCGTTAAAGCCAAGCTTTTTTATATTAATAAGGCGAATTTTCTTATTTTCCTATTATTATTTATAGCATTAAGGATCTCTATAATTTTTTATATTAAGATAATATTTTATATCATTTACCCAGCTAGAATATCGATTTTTATAGTAGCAAAGAGCAGTCATTTTTTTCTATTATTATCGTCATTACTTAGAGAATATTAATTTCTCCTATTATTACTTGCATCATTAAGGAGCATTATTATTTTTTATAGCATATTTTTCGCTTTTCCTAATGCTCTTTACATCAATAATACAATCCCTTCAATTTTTCTTTGGCAGCAATATTAAGGGAAGGGGGTGAGAGAAAGAGAGAGAGTTTCTATATATTTTAAAACAAGTAAAATACCTGTCAGAAATTTGATATCATACATTTTTAACAATGTTTTTTTGATCGAAAATTTAAGCGTGACATTTTGTTTTCGACTGAAATCTATATATAAAAATAGAGTATTTTGACACGAGCGAGAGGGCAAAGGAGATCTTAGGAATAAGAAATATGTTGAAGGAACACAACCATAACTCGAACTTTAACATAAAATGTTCAAAAATTCAATTTGTTGCTATCTTTACGGATTTATTTATTCATTCTAGCACTTTACATCAAGTCGTAATATGCCATTGGCATCCGTATCAACTCTTTACCTAGGGATGGAAATGACTGCATTCAACAAGAACCGTTTTCCATGCCAATAACTTAAACTTTTCCTTTTTTTAGTCGTTCTGCAAAAGTCGAAAATCGTAAATCGTAACGTAATCTGGAAAGCAAACGTTTCGTAATACGATACGTTTTAAAGTGATATCCTCCTCTTCAAGACGATTCCTTTATGTAGTACCTATTATAAACGGTGCACTTTGCGTTAAATGTTAGCTTAACGATTATTGCTGGCTGTAGAAGACGTAATGCGAAATTAATGGTGTATGTTAATGCTCAGGTAGAATATAGGATATAGTAGATATAGTCGAATGAAAAGCAATTCTGCTCTTTTAGGCATTTGTAAAACGAAACCATTACAGCGATATGTGATAAAAGATGCTTAAAGATAAAGGAAATTCTCTGGAATAATCTTTCGACTGAATTCATTTGTAATGCAAATGATACTCTTTGGAAAACAATAAAAGAAATAAGGAAGGATAAAATGATTGAATTATTGTCTATATAAATACTTTTAAACGTTATCTTTCCTCTACAGTTCTTCACATAAAACAAGTATCAAAACTCCTACTCCCGACTTTTCATACTTGTTTACCGTTAAAAATCAATTATATTTGATAAAAATAAAAATATAATCCTATAAAGAATCCTTTCTGTATGTTATAAGTTTTTAGATGTTTTCGATATAGTAACAAGATGTTTTTTAGACTAGATTTCGTTGTACTTAAAATCGAATTTTCGTGTTTTCCATCGATTTATATATTCTTTTAACTTTAAACTAAAAACGTTACTTTTATTTTTAAAGACGTATCTCGATATAAAACGTTTAAAATATTTTTTTAAAAACTTTTTTATTAGTAACTAAAGATACTTTTATCTAGAGGACAGCATTTTTGATTTACATTATTTCCTCTGAAAAAGAATTTGTTTTTCCTTCCTTTTGACCTAAAACAATAAAAAATTTCGCTATCGTTTCCGAATTTAATCGATTTTAAAAAGAATTTAACTTTATCTTTAGCAGAAATCCTAACCGACTTTTGGAATTTATAATAATATACAACTAAAAAGAATTTATAATATTTTGAAGAGAGCATTATTCTTAATGATACTTTGTTTCTAAAAAGCTAAGATTCTAGAAAGAAATAAAAAATAACATTTATTTAATTCTACTTCGGTATTGTATAACTAAAATCTAAAACTGAATTGTAAAGTTAAAGGCCTATAAAAATACAGAGAACAATTTTACTGTTTAACCAATGTTACAGTCGAAGAGTATTCTAGAATCTTATACAAAATTCCAGAACGTACTGTTTTGTGCAGGAATGGTATCTTTATATATATATTATATATATATTCTCNCAGGACTACAAGGATCAATAAAATATATATATATTCATATACAATTCTAGAAAACAAACAACTAAAATCAGAGAACAAAATACAAAACTCAACGCTAATTTAAGATTCTAGAACAGAAATTTCTAGATTTTGAATTAAAGAAATTTATAGAATATTAAGTTAAATTTCTAGAAGACATTTCTAGAACACTCATTTGGAACAATGATGCTCTATGAGTTTGTATTGTTATAGGCTCCAAGGGTACACTTTTTTCCTGTTTTGTATTGTTATAGGTTCTAAAGTTCTATGTATTTTCGCTTCTACAATTTTACAGATTCAAAGTAGAAGCTTTGTTTATATTTATTTCATAGAACAGAATCTTAAAAGAACAGATTACTTTACTCTTTAGTTAAAACTGAAAATTCTCTTTCAAGATTCTGTTCTATGAAATAAATATAAACAAAGCTTCTACTTGGAATCTGTAAAATTGTAGAAGCGAAAGTACATAGAACTTTAGAACCTATAATAATACAAAACAAGAACTCGAAACTTGTAATAATACAAAACAGAAAAAAGTGTACCCTTGGAACCTACAACAATACAAACCCGTAGAGCATCACCACACGTCATAATGAGTATTCGCTTCATCACTTTTTGTTCCAAATGATTTCATTTCGGTGAAAGAAACCCTCATTTGATTTATGCATCACCCCAAAAAAAATTTATGTTATATAGCGACATTAGTAAGAAGGTATTTTTTAATCAATTCATTTTTTTACAATCGGATGAGCTTATCCACAAATTATTTCATCGAGTTGACATCACGCTATCACTCCAATGATAAATGAACGTCAATTAATCGAAGACGAATTCACTCTATGAGCCAGCGAATGAATGAATCACTTTGCTAGCATTCGGGAAAATAAAAAGGAAAAAAAAATAATAAAATAAAAAAAAAAGAATTTCTACCTCGAACAAAACCCAACCCCCCGATAACAATTATGGATGCACGCACGACAAGATATAATGACGCGTATAAGTCCCAACATCAGACAAAGAGAATCCTGTCAAAGGCATCCCACTACCAAAAACTATACAAGTTATCCACTCTGCAAAAAGTGCGATAACAATGGAGAGCAAACTAGCCATTAAATATCCTTAACTTTTTTTTTTTACAGCGTGCAGAAAATATGAGGCCAACGCGTTATACGAAACGACGCGACGTTACTTTCGATAGCGTGTGCCATTTTTCGTACACTTTTCAATGTAAACAAACATTTAAATCTCTGATATTTGTAACGTTTGTATAAGAATTTGTCGTCGATTGTTATATTTGAAATATACAACATATATTTTCCTTGTTGCTGTCGCACGAAACTATCGTGTGAATCACGTTGTTGAAGTGAGGAATTTACGACGCTTTCTATCGCCATTCCAGTTAAACTTTTGCTATTCTGTTATCTATTTTTATTCACTTTTTTTTCCTGCAACGATACCGTTTATTAGCATAATATTTCTATATTTACTCTGTTTTCTCTCTCTTATAGTTGCGTCGCGTCGCGTCGCAACGCGTCACGCAATACAGTAAATATTGACTTTCTTCGCAACATTCTTCGCAAACTGAATACCGAAAATGATTTAATATCAAATTTTATATGATTAAATGTTTTAAAATGGCGAATATAATATATTAATATTTTTTATATTAATTTTATACACGCGTATACCTTAAAAACCTTCATTTTATTCTTACAATAATTGAAAAACACTTTAAAAAAATTATTATTTCGGTATATTTTCATATAGAAAGCAGTATATAAATTGCCTTCACGTATAGCCTAATAAACACTTCTCAAGATACAGAGCGTGACGGACAGACATATTCAGGAAAATTATATATAATTTAACATACGTAGAAAATTATCGATTTTTACTGTTAATAAAGCACAAAAATTTTTATGATTTACGACTAAAATTCAGTCGAACCTTTAATGACGGCCACCTGTAAACGGCGGCCAATTTTTTCAGGGACGTTTCTCCTTTGAATTTCATACAAAATAACCTCCAAACAACGGCAACCTCCGAAGAACGGACACATTTTACGTACCCATCAGTGGCCGTTGTTCAGAGGTTTAGCAGCAATTACAATTTCTTTATTCTACCAAAATAAAAAATCATAAAATTTTTCTAACATATTACAATAATTAATTAAATAATTCTATAATAAAATTAATTTAAATAATAATAATGATGATGGGTTATTTCTTTTCCCTTTTGAGATACCGTTGCGGATTTTATGGCCTTTTCATTCCCATATGGACCTTTGCCATCTTGTGCAGGTGCATCTAAACTTCTATTCCTGTAAAAGCGAATAATAATGACAGTAGAGACAGGTGTGACCATCTCCTACACCTGTCAATAGTCTCTTCCATTTAGCGATAAAAGTTATTGTTGTAATGCAATTTAATAATTGATTTACAAGTAATGAAAATATTGCAAAAATGCCTTCTGCTTCGCTTAAATTCTATCACGATCCGGTTCGAAGTTATAATTAACATGTGCAGATGCTAAAAAATTATATTAACCAGCTCACCTTAAGATGATTTATGTAATTAAGTTTACATAATGGAATTTCAGCGTGTTATAATGCATTTTATTATTTTTCTACTTAGATATTTCTTTTTTTTTNACTGTTTGTGCACAAATAATTTCAATAATATCTTCAGGATATTTTTAAAATAATTTAATAAAAATAAAATTATTAACAGTCTCCTTGTAGATCGTGTCTATGCATAATATTAAAGCTCGTCTTGTTTGTATGTTCGAATGCGAAAAAACAAATCTGTTTTATTCATATAAAATTCGCTTCTAGAGTAAGTCTGTTCGTATGTCTGATATAAAAAATTAATCATAATTTATGGGAAAAATTCATAAATTAATTTGTTTTTTTTGAAGCGTATGTCTGTTCGTAGATCCGTTATAAAAATTCGTCCTAATCTGTGGAAGAATAGCCGTGCGTCTGTATGTCTGTTCGTTATTCTGACATAAAAACTAATCATGATTTATAGAAAGATCCACGAATTTACTTCCATCACAGTATTTACTTCTACCATAATGTTACGCAATTAGAAAATCCTTAAAATTCTTCGACGAAGAAGAAAGTTTTGGGTAATTAAACATCTCGAGCCACTTGAAAAACATTAAAAGTTGACTATAACAAAGTTTGAAATGTGTAAAGAAGAAGTATTAATGCCTGAAGCGGGTGCAGAAATCTGTGCAAACTCATACAAAATTAGAAGAGCCATTGCATTATTACTGTAGATTCAGGCCAGTGAATCTACTTACTTCCTTTTTAATCAATTGGTTACCGCGCGTCACGCGTGACGAATAACGCAATTCCGAGGTTAGAAGATCGTGAAGTAACCATCACACTTTTTAATTAATAACGGCAATAGTTACGATAAGGTAATTGGCACGTTAAGTATGTGATTGATCTTTAATTACTATGTTAATTAGGCATGTGTAGGCAATATGTTACGTTGCTTTTTTTTCCCCGTCGAATTTTTCGGGCTAACACGAAACAAAGACAAGAAATTTATAGCGAGTAATCCATATAATGGTCCTATTATTACAGTAAGTTGAGTTACCTCTTGTAAGTGACAGCTCGTGATGTGCCAATCAACTCGAATTAGCAAATCACTAAGCGTAACAGTGGCACAAAGACCATCTCCGATGTTAAACAATAGATGTATAATATCGCTGACAATTGCTAGTTCCATACACTAATAACGGGAAACAAAGACGGTTATTGGTATGGAAATTATCGGCCACAACGGTCTAATTATAAACTATCTAATCATATTTTTCCATCTTTTTTTCCCGTCTGTCTGTAGGTCTGTGCGCCAAATATCTCGAAAACTAAGATAGTTGCGTGGTAATAGAGAGATAACTTTATTAAACTGTTAAAATTTTGTGTTTTTACTTATATAGTGTGTACGTCTGTCGATCCGTCTGCAAAAATTTCTCGTAAAGTATAGAAATTATAATGAGAAAATGATGGTGATTATGAAGAATTTTTATCGTATTGCGGAAATGGCTTTTGTCTTCTCCTGTCTGTATATCTGTCCGCATATTTCGTAACTTCCTGTCGAATCGTAACTCATTTATATTGCCTTTTCTAACATTTCTATAAGCAGTTTTCTCGTTAAGAAAGCAAATTAAAGTTGGAATTTTCAATTTGTTTATTCAATTAGCCGTCCGCACGGATGTTAGTACGAAAAATTTCTAGATTAATAAATTAACGAGTGTTGGCACGAGAATACTATCTAAAAAACATTAAATTTAATTGATAAATTTAAAAAAAATCGCTCGTAGGTAATTTTTATATATGTGAATTCACAATATGAGAGCTTTTTCGATGAAATTTTCCTGAAAATTCGAGCATTTTTCGATCAGAACCGACCATATTTTCACATAAACTCGAGCAATTTTAATTAAAAAAAAAAACCCTAATTAACCTCAACGGGGGTGGATTGTATCAATAACAAAGAGCAATTTTCCAAGAACACAAACCGTTTAATGATTCAAAGAGAACAATCCATAACTAAGAAGAGGATTGATAAATGCCGGACGACAAATAGCTGTCATGATCTGGAATTCTTATTAATGATTATTGGGGCCAGTTTACAAGACCCTAACACGTCCCAAGAGCGGAGTAAGAGTAATCAATAACTACTTAATAAAGAATATGCGTCAAACGGGACTAAGTTACATCACATTAATGAAACGATAAAGAAAGAAAAAATAAAAAAAAAAATACAGCAACTAAATTTGAGGCTAATTATCTATAGTAAAAGTAGAGAGAAGAATGTTTGCATCTTAGCTAATTAAAGTATATAAAACTAGTGGAAGACTTTTAATCCCTGAGGAATTTGTACTTAATCATTTGGATTGGCAAAACACTCCATATCCGACTGCTTATCTATTGTTGTATAAGGAGGAACAAAAGTGCTTTAGTTCCATGTAATTTGTGGATGTAATTAGCTGTCCGGGTTTCAAAATGGATGGTATTTATTCGTTTTGTTTCCATCAATTACTAATGGCTCCGTATACACCCATTTATATAATTACTATTCATAAAAATATCTTTATAAAGGGAAAAAACCCTAAGTTGGTACCCATTCAGGATGGATGTAGGGTTTTATCTCCATCCTCCTCCGCATATTTTTTAAAAAATTTTTCTGTTTTTTTTTTAAAGAAATAATTAAGGAGAGTATTCATCTTCCTTTTCTAAGAATATGTATTTTCTTGCTTTTAATATAATTAAATTTATCCTGTGTATATCGAAGTGAGCTTTCGTGGAATTGGATGATGGCGGCTTTGAAAATTAAAAATTTAAATTTATTAAATTTAAAAGTTAATTTATTAATTATAATTCGTGTTTTTATGCGGTAATATGTATTGGTGTTTAAGGAATTACGAGTTAAATTGGAGAATTTAATTAGTAAATAGTCAAGGAATTAGAAAAATAATAATTTTTTTAACTTATTTTTTTAATTACTCACCACCTCTTCTGGCTGCAACGGTGGTCAGCAAGCTGAGCAGTGCAGCCCACCAGCACAGCATTTCGTGTACGCCAATCTCACCCTCACTACTTCACCTGAAACGAGAAGAAAAGATGTAAGAGAAAATGCGATATGGGGAGGGGGGACATTACATCGTCGTATAGACTATAGAACGGGGTCCCGATCGGTTACCATAGTAACTGTAATTCCCAGGCGGATGCTTCTCCACCCATCTATAAACTACACCTGACAGGTACCAAAGAATCGTGGTGACAGAAACAAGAGAGATTTACTCTTATCGTTCGTCTAGTAGGTCTCGAACGAATGAACTGTAATAAAATCGAGCTCAAGTAAAACTGCGCGAGACCAGGGTAGAAAATAAATCAGCGACTTAATTCACCCCTTAATCACGTCTGGTTTGGCAACTGAGTCCAGTGGGTTTAGTGACTCCTTCCTCTCCATCTCCAGACATTTTATTGAGGTGTTTTTTTTTCTTTTATTATTATTTTTCCTATTCTTAAGACACATTAAAACTACAGAAAGACCCGAAATTTATCAGAAGAAACAGGACATTTTCCGGATCGTTTAATTATCGTCTCACTCGAAGATATCCTTTTTTTAAAAATGTGAATTTCTGTTAAAACTATTTCTCTTCAGGAAAATTGATAAAAAAAATAATGCTCGACGACTCAGATAATAACATAGTTTGGGTGTGATATATGAGAATTTTCGACAGTAAAAGATGTCAACATCAGATACACTTCACCAATTGACGCTACTTAATTGATTTTTGGCTAAAGAATTAAGAAATAATTAAGTGTTATTAAGTAACCATTAATCATACTGACGTTAAATTGTGCTGAAGATATCTGGAGAAATGTTTATTGAACATCTCTTGGCAACAGGTGAGATGAGAGAGATTTCGATGGAGACTTGGAAGAATTACGTGTTTTCCAGTTATAAAAATGCACCCAAAGGCTATTTTTTAATTATTGAATTTGTAATGGAACCCCTCTAAAGTCATCGTAACAATAAATTAAGTCTTAGTCATCGAAATGTGTTTAGATAAGTGTGTTAACAGCCATCTTATGTTACTAGAAAGATATGAGAGCAAAGTCCTCCCTTCGACATTTCGCACGTCGAAAACTATTACCTTTCTCCAACCTTTGACCTTTGAACCGTAGGGAAACGTGTATAAGAAAGGTATCCATAACATTAAACTAAAGAATTTTGATATCTTAACAACAACAACAACAATAATAATAATAGGGGGCTAAAAATAATCATTTCTATTTCTTAAATACGAGAAAGAAAATAAATAAATGTAATAGAAATTTTGCCTTTTGTAATTTCATTTTAAAGCCATTTCGTTTGCTAATATTTTAACATCACGAAGAGAACGAAAGAGGGGGAAAAAATGGAAGAAAGGTAATTGGAAATCATTCAAGAGCTGGATAATATCTAAATTCTTTTGGATGTAATTAAAACGATCATTCAAGCAATTTCAACAAGAGAATAAGGATGGGAGACAAACTTTTAAGTTCAACTATTCTAGAATTCATGGAAAAATCTCTCCCCTTTGGAATTCAACAGAGCAGGATAACTAAAAAATGAACGCACGATACGGAATTATTAATAGGGGGAGAAGCGCCCTATTTTTCCAATCCACGTGATCGTCAATTATTCAAAACTCTCCCTGCGACACTTTCTACCTTTAAAAAAAATATAGTTTAGTGACTAGTTTCCAGTTTGGAATCTTAAAAATTCAACTAATATACCATAACTAAGTCTGGCTGTAAGAGGAGTGTTGCCCTTTGTTCCTATAAAAAAAAACAGCAAGGGGATGTTTAAGATGAACTCGAGATCAACATCATGCTTGCACTCTTCACCTTATTTACAATGACAATTATTTTATTATAAATTTAACTTAATAATTCATTTTAATTATAATTAAATGTACAAATTATCTTTAGACGAAGTACAGTAAATATATAGGCCTATTTATATATTTTTTCCTATACAGTTTCTCTTGTAAAAAAAAAAAATAAAAAGCAAACTGATGCCATTTTTCTATTGTAAATTGCATTATTGATATTTTATTTCTTAACAAGATTTATCTTCCTTAAATAAAATAAAAATCCAATTAAATTATTTCCGCCTTTTTCTTCTTTATTTTTCCTCGAATTTTCTAAGTAAATTAATTTAAAGATAATTAAGATAAATCTATATAAATTATATATTAAAATACAAGTTTACTTTATTAGATTATAGAGAGTTAAACTGAAATGATTTTTTTTCATTAAGTTTATGGAGTAGAGAAGTGGAAAAATTTGTGATTTTCGAGTTAAATTATTTTAAAAAAAAATTAAAATAAAATTATACTTTATTTAATTTTTTATTAATTTGCAGCAAACGAAAGAAGAAACCGCAATTTTCTCTTTCTTCTCTCGACTAAATCATTTAGATCCAATTAGCGAATGGTTAAAGCTGAGTAAAATGTAGAGAAAATTTGTACTTGTTGTACTGGAAGAAGAATAAGTAAATCGTCGTATTCAGTCGCTAGCTCCCATGACAAACAATCTATCGAATTCCTATTCTGAAACTATATAAAAGACAAATCTCTACAGAAACAGAAACAAATCAACTGCACAATACCCATTTGTAGCCTAGTCTTACTATAGCTTGACATTCTCCAAATGGTTGCTTTGTTTTTCTCTTATTTTTTTCGTTGTAACGAATGTCAAAATCGGATGGTGATCTAATTTTCTTGTAAGATAATAAGATAATATAGTTTACGAATATTTACTGCAGCTGTTCGGAAATGGACCCTTTTTTTAAAAGCTTGATTCCCTCTTGTTTAACTTGTGAAGAAGTAGAGTTGATATGCTAACTCTTTTTTTCTTTTTTTTTTTTTTTTCTTAATTCCTCTCCTGTTTGGAGAGAAATACTGCTATAAATAAGCTTCTCTACTACATCTTTCTTAGTTGAAGACGTGTAGCTAACTTCTTGGTTGATAGATTTTTTGAAATTCTTGATTAAACTTGGATTAAATATTACAAGTGGTGATGTAAACAGGATTTTTTTCGATCTCTCAGAAGTTGTTTTTTTTTGGCTAAAAATTAATAGAATAAAAACAATTTTCAGATTGTTAAAGTTAGTTTTTACTTTAAATTTTCGACTGTTCTTATTATTTTTTAGTTAATATTCAAGATTAAATACGTTCCTTCAACCTTAACGCTCTTAACTGTGGAAAGGTTGCGTTATATTTACTTGAAATCAGCATTCAGATATAAAAAAAAGGATAAAATTTCTTACATTTTTGAAGGCACACACACACACACACATAATTTAAATTAATTTAACACGTTAAGGCCCAAATAACCATGGCTTACACATCACACCAATTGCTACTCATCTCACCTATAGATTTCCCAAATAATCAGCATAAAAATTAAAGATAAACTAAAGTTTTCAGCTTTGTTAGCTGCTATTCTAACTAATTAAAGTATTTTTTGAACTACTCAGTAGTTTTTTCCCCACTAAATTCTATTGTAAATAAGCTTACTCGACTCGTCTAGTTGTTGTTTACCAGAAACCATCAGCATAAAAACTGATTAGAGGGAGTTCAGAAATCGAAGAGGAGTCGGAGATTGACAGTATCTAACCAACCACAACGCACATTCGATTACTGGTGCTAGGATTATCCTTATTTGAGGATTATCCACGATGCGGACGTTCACCAAAACTTTCAGCTCCAACTACTTCTTAGAATGGAATTGTGTGCACTTCTTTTTTTTTATCCAATAAACTTCTACTTAAACTCGAGACAAACACGCATTGGAGGCATTGGAGAAGAGGCACGAATTATCGAAAATGTATCCATCCAAGATAATTATTCTTAAATGTAAATTGTACAAGTAGAAGATATAAAGTAAATCGTAATTATATCTTACTGATCGATACGTTTGCAGCATCTGTTTTTGTCTATCCAGTTCACACAGTTCATGTTTATTAATGATAAAAATATTCTAAGAGATTTAACAATGTAATACTTTACTACGACCCTAAGGCATGGGCCTGAAAGCAAAATTTTCTACTCGTATACGTGCCATGTAATATGAGTAATACGTGTGTTTCGTACAGTTCACGTTCTCTAAACGATTATTATCGAATTAATTGTTGCTAATGCAATTAAATACCTCGTTAAATATTGATATGCAACAGAGCTTGCTATAAGTGGTGCATCTCTTATGTACTTCACTATATAATAGTTTGAATAGAACGTGAATTTTAAATTTAAAAATTGCAATATCGATCTGTTAAGAGAAAGAGAAGAGAAGACGAGTTATGCATGATTTATATCCTGCATGATTTAAATTAAAAGGATCTTCTTCTAATTTATGTTTAATCGTCTTCATTAATATCGAAATATTCTGTTAATCTCTGTTATTTTTGAATGGAAACGCATCGTTTTATATTCAGCATACCTATACTCATGCTACGATTTCATTCATTTCAAATTAATTATCGATTTTTGCATGAAATAATCAAATTGCTTGCATTAGTTTTAAGCAAGCTTCAATAGGCATGACTCCCCTGCAATCATTTTCAATCAAATGCCGATGGTTATGCTCTACTTCAGTAAGTTTTAAGCAAGGATTAATGGGAATGCTTCTTTGCGCTAATGTTATACAGCCAGTCTGTATATAAGTGCCCAATCTTTTAACATTTTTACATGCAAGAATCAATTATTATATCATTCAGCAATAGTTAAACTATTGCAGGACTACAAGGATCAATAAATATTCTATTCTGCATTAATTTTACACAATTATCTTATCCACAGATGTGAAAATCCTTCAATATATTAAGCAATCTCTCAGCAATTTTAAACAAGAAAGAAGAGATATGTCAGTTTCTAGCAATAGTTTCAAACACACCATCCCCCTCTTTGATCATTTTAAGCAGAAATCAATAAGACATAACTCCGAAATAATATTAAACAGATTATACTTCAATCGCTTTCAAACAATGAATCGATACGCTAATTTTATTATTAGACGAGTAGCCAAAGGGCATGACTTTCCAGTAATAATTTTCAAACACCCATCCATGGAGGAACTTTCCTTCAATAACACGCTCTCTCCTTGAATAATTTGAGCAACTGTCAAAAAACAAATTTAATCAGCATCAATTTAAATTACCAATAGATAATTTAAAAGCATTATTTTCATTATTTTCCAACAGATAGGGAGAAGACAGAAGAGATCTTTCCCATAAGAAAACACTAAATTTACTTTTCCATCTCCAACTTTCTTTACTTTCTAGCAAGTAAACAGAACTTAATTTAAAAAAGAAATTAAAAAAAAAGCACTCTAAATTATTGAATAGAAGAAGAAAATCAGTTTGGAATTTTAATTTTCATTACCTGCATAAAAAATACATGTATACGTAACAACAATAACAACAACCTGCATACAAATATAAATAAAATTATATTTATAAAAAAGATAAATAAATAGGAGGGGGGAGAGTATTGAAGGAAGAGTTGCCAATCGAAGGTATTAACGTACAAGCTTCGTTTCATAATACATCCATGAATTATTCCAGTCTGTAGCCAAGTCTAATTAGTAGCTACAAGACGAAAATTTGCTAGCGGAAGTAAAAAAAGGGGGGGGGAACAGAAATGCTTCCAAAACAGCGTCATCTGCTGTAGACGAAAGACTCCTTTTACTACCCCTAACTTTACATGTCAATGAACTCGTTGTATTTTTAATGAAGCAAGAATAAACAGGGTGAAAATGATGAAACGGGAGACGAGAAAATGCTTTACTCCTCCATTCAACTCCCCTCTTTTACACGTGAATTACCTAAGAACTGACTGAGAAAAATATTAAAAAAAAATAATAATAATAAAATACACTAGTATCGTCTCTTTTTTTTCTATTTGAATATATTAAAAATTGCTACCTTTATGTTAATTTATTATCGTTTTTTTTTTTTCCTCCGCGAAACGTCGCGAGTAAATCCCGAGCACGCGATTGATATTAAGTTACTTTTATAAAGAAAATTAATAAATTTCTTTACATTCTTTTAAGTTTGTGGTTAAATTCTATTAAAGAAGAATTAAAATATGTCGTACGTATATTTTTATTTTATTTTTTTTAAAGAATATTTTCGATTTAATTTAATTTTTTTTCTTCTTCCTCTTATAGAAAGATCAAAAGTTAAGTTTATACAGAAAAAGAAATAATGTATATACAGAAGAATATATTACATTTGAGAAAGAAAGAAGAATATATCTACAATTTTTGAAAGTTTTACAAAAATTTAATCGATCGAAAAATTCAATTGAATAAATTTTCAGAAAGAATAAAATTTTCTTATTAAAAAAAAAAACTCATACTTTATAATTGAAAACTGAAAAAATAAATAAATAAAATAATAAATTAAATTTCTAAATAATTAAATTTTTTAAAATAATATTCTCTTAACTTTATGAAAATTTGAATGAAATTATTCTAATTATTACGAAATTAAATTTATAATAAATGATAATTGTAATTAAATATAGTAATGAGTTTTAAAACTTGTGTTTTAATAACATCTTTCTAAAGTTTTGGAGTCACGAAGAGAGGAGAAATTTCGATAGAATTCGTTTAACTTTACTGCTAAATTTACTGTTAATTTGTTAAAAATGAAGAATTTTTAAATTAAATTAGAAACAAAAAAGCAAAATAATTAAAATATTTGTTAGATTTGATTCAATTGTTTTAATATACTTACGCGAATTTTATTTTCAGTAAGTTTAAATATTAGTTTTGAGAAAGTTCGGTTTACGATTTAAGTTTTAGGACCTGTTCTGGTATAGCCAGAGCCGGATGATAGAAAAAGAGCCTTGTTTTGTGGGCCTCCACTAAAAAATAAATAATAAAAATAGAGTGAAACAAAAGAAAATAAGTAAAGAATGATTCAGGAAGCGAAATACAGCAGGGTACACTTGTAATTTTACAGTAGAGAATTTGACAGGGGTCCGCCACAACTATGCCTTGAGGCCCCACGTAAATAAATCCGTCTCTGGCTATATTTTAACATAATGCAAGTTTTGTATTGTGTAAAAATATCTGAGTGTCTATCACGAAAATGTGACAATGCAAATTGCCTCTCTACCTTATGAACTTACATTGGCCTCTCTCTCTCTCTCTCTCACTGTGAGGCCATCTCTCACACAACAACAGGATAAATATACAGTACCGTATATATACTTATAAACGTGTTACAGAGTAGAGACTAACGTTTAACACAGTAAGCTATCGTGTAAACACATTCGAGTATCGCGAAAATATGCAAATTTGCAAATTCTCTCTCATCTTAGCTCGATGATAATATCCAAAGCAACAATTAAACAACAGAAATTTTAATTTAATTTCGATCATATTCCCGGCCGCCATCTTTTCCTCACGCAACAATGTAGCAGGCTACACATCTTCAACAAATGTCAGATGACGTAGTTACACAAAGATACACGTAATTGATTAAGCGTAATTTACAGAAACGCCGAACTAATACAGGAGTTATGAAAGCAAAAAAAATATATAGAACGAATACGGAACGATGCCGTAAATCCCCAAATGCCTCTTTAACTCGATTATTACAAGAATGGAATATTGTGTTTATGCATGATCACATTAAATGGAGTCCGTTGTCCGATAAGCTTTCTGTAGAAGCGGTCGAGCATTTTGACGACTTAATCCAACAAGTCGACGCGATTTATCAACTAATCGTGTTAAAGGCATTAACATTTCGGTTGCATAAATTGAATTCACAAATGATGATGTCATTTGCTTCCTTCTTCCTTCCATAAATCGCATTGAAACTCGATTATCAAACAATGTTAACTATGATAAATCGATTAGAAAACATTAAACGAATGGGAGAAAATCTTCTAAATGAGATTTAAACGAAACGTTTAAATAGTTTAACCATAAAATTTCGCTAAATTTAAACCAATAAACTATCTTAATACCCTAAAATTACGGCTTGTAGATGGATTTCTTTTTTTCGTTACGTGTGTACAGGTAAAGTGATAAAGAATCAGCCACTATTGGATGTAGTGAAGCGTGTGTATGGCACTTTAGTAAGTTTTATAGGATAAGTTTAGCCAATTTGGTGCCGCAGTGTTTAGTGTGTTTTTTTTTGAAACGTTTAGCGAAGAATTCTATTTAGCAGAAGTCGGCCCTTTGACATAATAAACAGCGAACAGACATGCGATATAGTGGAGTAACGATATCGGGTCACGAACCTTCGGGGGATGACATGTCTATAGGAATAAGCTTATAGGCGAGGAAGATTGACTATAGGGCCACTCCTATTTCCTATCTAGAATCAATTAGAATGGACTACTTCGAATGAAAACTCTTCCGGAGCCAATAAAATGGCGCCGTACACTTTTTACATTGTCCCAATGCAACCGAATGACTTTAGTGTTTCTAATAAATAAAACTCGAATGGCATCTCGTACAGCGAATGATAACACTCGATATATTTACACGAATACTTTTAGATATAAATTTTTATGAAATTCATTTTCTTCTCATTAATTAACTGCGTTTGAATTTTATTATTCATTTATTTTATTCGTCAACTTTTACTGTCCCCATATCCTGCTTAGCATATTTTATTAGTGTTGATATTTAACATAAAATAAATTTATTGAACTTGAATAGATTCTTGTAGAAACTCGATAATATCATAATTTGCTCAGCATTATTAATCTTAACTGTAAATTTTGCTGAACGTATTTGTACCTCTATTTTGTATATTTCTCTTAAGAAATTTTTTTCTTTTGCAAATTTCGCTCACGTTATTCATTCTTTTTTTTTGCAAAATTTTGCTCACTTTTCTTTCCTGCAAATTTCGCTCAACATTTGTTTCTTTCCTTTAACATTTCGCTGAATATTATTTTCTTACAACAAATTTTGCTCTGCAAATTTTTAAATTATTTCTCGAAAAAACACACAATAAGAATAAATGCAAAAACGTGGCAAATTTAATATAAAAAAAAATTCATAGATCATATATCAAAATAAAAAAGAAAATTATTCGAAATTTATCATTCGACGATAACGTTAGATACAAGTCTATATATTCTAATTTACGTATCTCGGAAGAAAAATATTAAGATCTGCTGAGTCTTTTCCTACCGAAAAAAGAAAAACGTTAAAATAAATATATTCGCGGTTACAATATCGTAAAAATAAGTTTATAACTCGTGTAAAAAATAAGAAAAAGCACGCACACACATACACAAAAATACATCTTTTACTGTTCCCACGACTTGCATCTTCCATTTTTCCAAAGCATCTGCTCCTAATATTTTTTATATAACTGCACATATGTGATTTTTCTGCATATTTTTAGGGGGAAGAAAAACCCAACAAAGCAGTTATTTTTGCATAAAATTTTCACGTTTATGCAATAACATAGAGATCGTAAAATTGTATACCTTTATGCATAATTTGCCTATCTATACTTTCTCATCTCGTAAAGTTAATCCTTATATTTTTATATACAATTTCGTAAAGTTGTTTCGATTCTAACTTTATGAAAAATTCATAAAACCTTTCTTCTTTTTTTTTTTCTTTTAAATATACATTTTTAAATATTAGGTTAAATTTACATTTAAATAATTAGATTGAATTATTCATGTTTATTTATATGTGTCCAATTAAACATGATTTATCGTGTAAGGTTACTCGGAATTGATGAATTAGAATAATGCTTCGTTCACTAACACATGATAATGATTATTTTTTTCTTATTTTTTTTTTAAGATCATCATTCTAGATGGATAAAATTGTGTTTTATATGTGGATTTTATGCTTATTTTGTGTATAAATAAATGCAAAAATAAAGTTTGCAGAAGGGATATTTATGAATTTTAATTGTTCACTTACAAAATTAGGGATTTTTGGATTGTTTTTTTTTTTTTTTGCAAAATTGGAAATTTTTGGTAAATGCAAAAATGCAGTTTTCTGAAGGGATTTTTATGAATTTTAATGGTTCTCTGGAAATTTTTGGATTAATTTTCTTGTAAATTTCAAACATTTTATCAAATAGATTTATTTTCTTTATAAAATTCCAATTTTGAACAAATTTGGATTCGTTTCTTTGCAAATTTTGCAGAAAAGATTCGATTTTTTTCCAGTCAAATTTACCGTATTTTCAAAAACAAACTGTGAAGATCGGTTTTCCTGAAAATTTTGATTTACTTATAAACGAAAAAAAGGGAGGAAAAAAATCCCAATAACTCTGAGGAACATAAAACCCATCTTAATCAGTTTCTAGCGATGTTTATTGCCTTGCTAAACTACATTAAAGTTTGATAAACCGATCAATGATTCGGTTGCAAATAACTTTATAAATTGCGAATAAATCCAAGCGAAGTCAACTTTCAATTGACTTCTATAAAACTTTTCAACTGACCATCGAGCAATAAAAGCAATTTGAAGAAGACAAACAGCTATTTTCCCTATCGAGCTATTTTATCAGAAGCAGTTAAATAAATCTCATACTTTAATGTTACGTACGCCTCCATTGATAAAATATTGTCTCATTAATGGAAATCAAATGTAATTAAGTGACATTGATATGTTTCATTCGGCCTCTTACTCCTATTAATATGTTATGAATGGCTTTTATTGTCTTTATACCTTTCTCAAGAAAGATCATAGCGTTATTAATTCTATTTTTTTTTTTTTTATACATATATATTTTTTCAGAGTTCCTTTCCCTGTAACAAATTGTAACATTAGCAAATCTTCATTCTGGTGATGTCCTTTCTTTCTCTCTAAGGTACCATACTAGGAAAGATGGATGTTGGAAATACGTCGCGAAGACGACCCCAATCCCCAACCAACAGTATATATTGTCGTATACGCTGTATTTTTAATGATGTACATGTCTTGTGGATGTGTTTGAATTTTTCAAGAAGCATCTACATTAATTATGTATAGACTTACAGACTCGGTTATTGTTTTCAAGAAAACACGAAAGAAATTATTTTATAAGCAATTTGTTCTCCTATTTTTTTCTTACTTTAATAAATTCTAGATCGAAAATAATGTTTTCTAAGCCTATATATATATATATATTCGTCAACTTTTACTGTCC
>NW_019384392.1:0-5269 GCF_000671375.1 Centruroides sculpturatus | reverse complement strand
GGAATTTCCTCCATGCTCTTCTCTTCGTTCTCCGCTTCTGTTAAAATTGAAGAAGAAGAATCTAGACCCGAGCTGTTCTCTTCTGTTGTGGAATCCTTTTCGACATTAAATAAATCTTTTAGGTTATCTTCCTCTATGGCGCATTCCTGTAGATCATCCCGCTGTACAATGGAATCTGAAGTATCCAGAATGTATCCGTTTGACTTCTCTTCTTGGCATTCCTCGTCGTCTTCGATTTTGAGCCTCGTATCACAATCTTTTTGAGTCTGTTCGGCTTCCGAATCGGTCGAACTTTAAACCATAACAAATAAATATTTTTAAAGTCACGTTCGGAAGATAAAGAGCGTAACGTTAAGAAAAATGCAATCGCTTTTTTTTTAAAGGTGTGGCTTTTTAAATCTACTATTGCCCGAACGACAGACGGTCCTACCGGTTTCTACAAATGGAAATTTTCCAAACGATTATAGCATTTAAACATATATGACAGCGCTAAAAGGATGGTTTCGGCCTTTAAAAATGAGTACAAAAATTACGCCTGCTTTGTCGTCATATTATATAAATTATTTTTAAAGATAAAAAAAAACAAAAATGCATTAACGTTACGCAGTTGTAAATTTTACGCGGCTTCTATTGTTAAGGTTTAAAAAAAAATTCAAAGATATGTACGTAGATTGGTGACGTCACTTAAAAAAATTTCTTTTCGAGTTTATTAGTATTTTGACTCCAGGTGGCGGCACTTGTTAAAAAAGCAGACTGTTTAATGAATTTTAAACTTATTTTTCTTACTAATAAAGCCTTTATTTATGCTAATTTAGTCGTTTTAATAAATATTTAGCGCTTTAAGAATAATACACGCGCGCTTCTTAGCGTACGAATGCATACAAATGCCTTTTTTTAGTGTCATACGTGGAAATTAGCCCTAAAATATAACTTTCGTGCATTTTAAATTATTCTAAAATAAATTCTGGATTAGGGATTCAATTAAAATATATTCTGGCTTCAAAAAAATTATTATTATTATTATTATTATTACTATTATTTTCTTAGTATTAAACTATTGAGGAAAGTGTTAATGCCTGGAGAGTTAAGCTTAATAATATATCCTTGTATAAAGTAAACAGAAAATAAAACAGGGTTTATTTTTGAGTTTTAAAATATTTTGTGTTGATCAGAAAAATCTTCGGTCACGACAAATGTACTTCTACGTGATATTTTTTCGTGATGAAACCGATAGAATTACAAATTCGAAACGTGTAAGTCTATATTTCTGACACGAAATTTACTATGGAAGTCAAATATATAAACAACTTCTGATAATTTTTCTTATTTTTTTAGAAATATTTTGATTGTTTTGACGAGTTAAGAGCGAAGTAAACATGCAAAACAAACCTCTATCCTTGTTTAAATGTTACACGAAAAACCTCATTTCTCTACTGTTTTAATAGCTTTACATACACTTTTACTAATTTTTAAAGTAATTTATTTATTTTTTAAATATTTATAAATACATTTTTACATATTTTACACTTCTTAATAGCTTAAGTCGTGTTTTTCTAGAGTGTGTATGTTTAGAAATATCATTGCTATCGCGTGGTTGCGTGAGTCACCGCATCATAACTATAAAAGGATTTTTAAACTTTAAAATTTTCAAATTTTTGTAATAAAGATGCGTGATTCTTATCAAAGCTATAACTTTCTCTTTCTATATATATATATTGTTTTATATTAATTTGTTATGGTCGCTTTTGCATGCGACGATAGCGCGTCGCGTCGCGTACTTAGTTAATATGGCGCTGAAACACGAAGTAGCCTTAGTAAGAACTTTGTAGAATTATAAAAAATCCAAGTTAACACGTAAAGCATAGTAAACAGACAGATATGCAAATAAGTTCTAAATCACAAAATATTCTAGCAGTAATTATATCTGAAACATTTTAAGTATTAAATGAGCCCACCAAATTTCGAACAATGAGCTTTAAAGACACTTGTGGCACGATGTTTAGAGCCTGTAAAATGAATGATTTTGTTGCAGAAAACCGTAAAATGTGCTTAAGTTGCATTTAGCCAATTTAGTAATTAGTTAAATTATAAACTCTCACCATCACTCAACGTAAAAAAATACTCGTTAATGAATGAAATTATATGAAAACCATTAAAAAAAAAAAAGATAGCGCGGGTTAAATGAAGTCATCACGAAACTTCTCACGACACATGTTCATGCGAAACTTAATAGAGCAGAACAGTAAAGGAGGAACAAGTACATCAAGTGAACATTTATTCTCAGGTGTTTTTCACACGAAACAAAACATCGAACGTGAAGAAGACAGGGAGGAAAAAAAATTAAAATAAAATCGAGTATTTTCTTTCTAAATAGGGAAATGAGAGAATTCTAGCGTAACGGTTAGATTAATGCAACAAAGTCTCAATTAATTACAAGTTTCATGGTCGTTTGAGTTGATGGTTTGGCTTGTGGGAACGCCCGAGTCGAACACAAAAAGAATCACCAGATTTACGTTTGCTTATTGTGTGAGATAATTTCATTTTCTCTTCGTGACCTCGATGTAACTTGACCCCGCTGACCCTCGAGTCACGTATACTCTAAGTGTAATTAATCGGGGGTCCAATCCTCCAATGACTTTTGACCCGTAGCGCGCGACTGCCAACAGGTCAGTCATCGGATGGATTGAATTATTCCTTTCATTTTCCTAAGGTCAATAGATCACCCGATTACGATAAACATGCACAAATTTCTTTTTAAAAACAAGTTTATTTTTTATTGTTATTCTATTTAAAATCGAGGGAATTTTTAATTCTTATTGACTTTACAAATGGCATTTTAAATTGGCATTGAAGGATGATGAGTTTTTTACTTTTTTCTGTAAAAAAAGACTTATTTTATTAAATAAATGGGCATTTTTTAAGTAAGATGATCCTTATCTTACCACATGCTTATCCTTATCTTACCACATGCATGAAGAATGTTAACTGTTTCAGCATTAATATACTTCATTAACTCCTTAGGACATTTTACTGTTTATATGGCTTAAATAAGGCTTAAATATAAGCTTTACATTTAAGCCTTATATTGTTTAACTTTTTATTAAAATAAATAATTAAATAGTGCCTAAATAGGCGAATTAATAAAGTGCTGAGTAGAAAGGGATGCCAAATAATTGATTGCGTGGTAAAAGTTTTAATTGAATCTACGAACGACTTACTGCATTGAAAACGAGATAAATTTGGAAATAATCTATTTGAGAGAGTGTTCTTGTTGTTAATTATATGAATTAGCAATAATACGATGATCTATTGTATTTGGAAACATTATATAAATATAAATATTGTCGGCACGTTAAGCATCCCTGCAATAAATATCTTAATCAGATTTATTCTGTTTATATCGAATACAAAGAAATGAATTATCTTCTTTAAAATTAATCAGTTCGGACTGCTCAGCATTAAAGAACCTGCTACTTACAAAAGGAGAAAAGTCATTAGGTTGTGATTCATAGCTAGAGATGTATCTTCTTGTCCGTTAGTCTGAGTGTCATGAATTTGGAAAGGATTCGCTTTGATGGACACTCTATACAAAATTCATGAAACAATCAGACAGCCGAACCTACTTTTTTCCCCTTTCTTCCTTCTCATTGACGCTTTACTCGCCCTTTCCAATCGAGATTCCATCCCAATTTCTAGGGAAAAAACTCTCCTGTAATTTTCTAAATATAAGAATATTCGAATTAACTCGTTATATAACTGAATTGTTAACATAGGAATTATATTTTTTCGTTTTTATTTATGGAATTTACCTACATAAAATATTTATAATATTTTCTTTTCCATTCGTTTAAGTATGCTGCACATTCATCTGCATGCAGACGTCTGCGAAAAATCTATCGAATCAGACGTCTGAAAACTATATCCTGACTGGGAAAGATGATGCCTTAAGATGATTGAAATCGAGCAAAACTCTCCTATAAGGGGAATTATAAAGCAAAAATACTCTCTACAGAAAATTAATGTTTTGAACGATGGATACAGTTTCGACTACGTATATAAAGTCCGTATATCTCGATATAATTCGCTTATAAATCTAAATTTAGCGCTGTTACAATCGTAAAGATGTGTTATGACCAATCTGATGAGGATATTAAGTCATTTGATATATGAAAATTACATTAAATTGAGCTCTATTATTCTCAAAAGTCGAATAAATGATGGGTAATACACAGACTTCTTCCGTATCTAACATGGAGTGAACAACTCGCGCTTACATTTTCTATAGGGAAATGGCTTCCATCTAATATGATCGATACGAAATTTATTAGAGGAAAAAAATATATATTAAATTTTGAGCACCTTCCTATACGAAACATGGAAAAATTAAATGAAATAACAACATTAATGGAGTTAAGGCGTTGTCTTTTGTCTGTTTGGCATTGCGTGTTATACAGGGAAGAGGCAGATCGTCAAGAGATTTCTACCAAATTAATCGTCAACTTGGCTAACCTATAAAAACGTGCAGAGAATATCCAGAATAAAGTTATTCCTACGAGAATATCGATGCGTGTGGCTCTTCCTTTAGGGACATAACCGGTAATCAAACAATAATTCTACGATTCCGAAATGAAATTTTCATTTTTACATGATTTAATAATTTATCAAATTTAATATATGACTTCTCTGATATGTTTCGTAGCAAGATAACATGTTCTATAATTTGTGACAACCCAAAATTAGGTTATAATAATTAGCTTTCAAGTAATTCGTAATTTTCTGAAGTGAACAATTTTATTATATTCCTGAAAAATTGAAGGATTCTTCCAACTTTCTAAACTTTATATAGGCTTTATATAGATGTATATTAACATATTTTATCGCCTAAACTAAGCTCTTATTAATATTAAAATGATTTTATTCAGTTATATCTTCTTAGAACTTCCGTTCTCTTTCATCCATATATAACCCGCATTCTGCTCTTTCTACCGTGTAAAACTTTTCTGCTCGCACAGGAATAAATTTTTTTTATGTTCATTTATGCATTTATGAACATAAAAACGTTTCATAAATGCCTTAGGAAACGTTTTTATGTTCACAAATAATTTAATTCAGTATTAAGTGAAGGGATTTACATAATGGAAGACATAAATGAAAGGATTCAAATTTTCAATTTCGTATAAAACTTATCTGCAAGAAGATTTTCACATTATAAATTTACAATTAAAAACGTTAAATTAAAGCCATTATCATTAAAATATATAATAATCAC
>NW_019384391.1:839946-853002 GCF_000671375.1 Centruroides sculpturatus | reverse complement strand
AGATTATATTGAGATTTTTTTATGATAAAAATTACAAAACTGCACAACTACAGCAAAACACAGACAAAATGCTACTGCAGAACAATTTAAGAAAAGTAGCTACATCATACATGTAATTCCTAACCTTCATATAATATATTTGCAGCACAGTTCTATGCTTTTGTGGGGCATCTTATAACTACAACTGACATTTTAGGCTGTGTACACATTAGGCATTTTGCATTGCGTTAAATGCGTGTTAGCAGCGTACACACCGTGCGTTAGCTCGGCGTTCGACAACCATTTAGTGGAGCGTTAGCACTGGCTCAGTTTGGAAATGGACGTGAAAATAATTGTTTGTGTGTGCCTCCTCCATCGTCGCTATAAAAGACGATGGCAGAGGCAAAGAGAATTTTGGGTGCACCCAATATTACGAGATAGACTGACACATGGAATGTTTGCAACGTTGTGTCCAAAACTAAGACAAAATAAACCCAAGTTTTTAAATTCTTTTAAAATATCTATAAAATTCTTTGACAATGGTTGGTCTCCTTTAGATTTCATCAATAAATAGATCAGTATCGAAATGATCGTTCTCCATTTCGGCCAACGTACGTCCACTCTACCCGAAAGCACGCGATCAAATGTACAACAACATGGCAGCACATATATCTTAAAGCACACGGTTGACACCCGTGAAACGCATGTTCTAACAAAAATTTATCAATGTGTGTTTGACACGAGCTTGGCCAGAAGCATGCATTTGAGTATGTACATCTATGCAGAACTCTTGGTTCTTTAAAACGCGTATTTAAAAATGCCTAATGTGTACACAGCCTTATACATTGATAAGATTTGTCAACAATTCAATGTTTACACTATGGATTCTTACAAAATATGCTGGAATACAAATTGCAAATTGTTCTGATCATATTTATTTCTCTTGAGTGGTGAGAACATGATTTAATGTTACTCAAATCTCATTAGTATCAGACTGGTTCAATGGTGCAAGGAATGAAAAATCTGACACATTAATTTTATGCAATATGGTTGTGACTTATTGAACCAAGGTTTCCAATAAATTGCAAATTTGTTCAAACAAGGCAAATCTGTGTGTATGGTGGTTTCGGTCAACAAAATGTTAAGACATTTCATGAAAATCACCCTTTACAGTTACAGATTTTGCTTTCATTTCTTCATAATTAGTCTTTTATAGGAGTCAGACTTGATAGTATTTACTAAGTTAATAATAGACATAAATTAACTAATTATCTTGATTTTTGGTTACTGATGAATTAAATCTTTAACAAATTTATAAAAATATGATATAATCTGTTCAGTCTATACATAACTAACCAAATAATTATTGCAAAAAAAATAGCCTAATTAATTACAACTGTTAATGGTAAATAATAGCAGCAAAAAATAGCCCAATTAATTACTGCACTTGTTTGGTTTAGTATTTATACATAGAGCTTTGTGATGTTTATATATCTATATATAACTGGATGTTCTTTGCCATTTATCTTTTTTTTTTTATTTATTAAAAAGCTTTTTAACTTTTATATGTTAATTGATAAATATGACAAAAATTAATCAATTATATAAAAATTTATTATTTTTATATTTCTTTAGAATCACGAAATGATGGCACCTTTGTTCCCTGTGATGCAACAGTGACTAAGCTTATGGACATCATTGAAAAAGGCTGTTTTAAATCTGGAGACCACATTGATTATTATGATAAAATATAAGTCATTAAACTTCCTATGCAATTGTTTCCATTTGTATCATGATTTCTGTACAAAAATTTATTAGATAAAAACTGAGAGATGAAATACTATTAAAACAAATGTTAATAAGCCATAAAGTAAAATATGTAAATTTGTTGTTTGTTAAAATTATACATGTTAATTGTTAAAATATATACAGTATATTTAATATTAAAGTGAAATCTTAATATTTTAAAATGAAATCAGATTCATTTACATATCATAAATACATAGGATCATTTAAATTCTATAATAATTTTGTGAAAATAATTATAAATAATTTGCAGTTATTATAAAAATTATTAATTATTATAAATTATTTAATTTATAAAATCAACATTGTTCTTGTAACTCAGTATTATTAGTTTAAGATCATTTAAATTCTAATTTTGTATTGAGAACATTTGTATTTATAACAAATTTTTGCATTATGTTAAAATTCATTGTTTGTTTTAGAGCTAAGTTTTTGACTTTTATTGTATATTAATTAAAAAGTAAGAGTACATCAAAAATAATTACTGTAATATGTGATCAGTTTCAGAAAAAAAAGGAATAATCATTGTTACAAGATTCAAGATTTTAATTACTACTAACAGACAATGAATTCAGGATATATATTATTAAAATATAGGAACTGTTCTACTTTCAGCACCGGGGTGAAATCAATGTTACACTATCTGGAACCTGTGACCGGTGCTCTACGCGTATATATTGTATATCGTTTATATTATTAAAATATCTTTGTTTCTGATTTATGTAAATTTTCCAAAATAAAAATTTAAGATAAATTGTGTAATCAATCGACAAGCTGCAATCTCTCATTGAAAAATAAGTTGTACAGTACATAACTTTACAAAAAATTTACATTTTTTTTTTTAACTTTAGTTTCTTTAGTGTAATGATTTTGTAAAATGTAATTCTTTTATTTGAGTTTTGCATAATTAATTACTACTACTAAGGTGGCTTTTCAAACTAGGGTTGGTGCTTTACCTCACCCACAAGCATCCATCTCCCCTATCACTCATGCATTCATCTTAATTCCTGCTGTGTCAGCATCCATTTTAACTGAGTGTCTTAATTTAATTATTTCTTGTTTTCTATTTGCAATCAAATTGTTTTCTATCATCTCTTTTAATAGGTTTTTCTCTCTTGTTGTTACATAATCATACTATTGTAATTATCATCAAAGATAGAAAGTTACAATGTCCATTTCCCTACATTTTTCTTAGTTTATAGTTTCTTCTGCTTTTTCATTATTCATATTATTTGACTAATCCAAAAATTTGCCCTAGAACATTATATTTAAAGATGATTAATTTATACACTCTAGAGTCTAAGAGTTCTGCACTATAGAGAACCAAAGGTCAGATTGTTTTATATTCTAATTTTAGTTTTCCTAGATAACTTTCATTTTTGTATAATGATTCATGTGCATATACTGTAATTCTTATTTTCCAAACACTTACTGTTTATATATGGTTCACAAAAGCTACACTTTTGAGTATGAGAAATTGGTTATTGACTGTGTTTCAGAGGATGCTGAATTACTGGACATTTTAGATTATTTGGCTCAGATTATGAACTGTATTTTGTAGTACAATAAATTTTCTACTTTTGGACTTGTCTTCCTCTGCTTGTTCTAAATGTTCATGTTGGCAACCCTAAAATGCTGCACATTCATCTTGAAAGAACCAAGTTTGCACCAACTTTCACTTCAATGAAATTTTTTGCAAATTTTCTTCTCTCTTTGGGCTGCAATTTGAAAAAATTGTAGAAATATAAATTCCCACTGTCTGCCTGTCTGTCCACTGTCTTTCTTTAATCTTGAGAACAGAGTTAGATGAAAGCAGAGACCAGATATGGAAAGATTAGGGATAGGAGACCCAATTAATTATATATGAACTTCCAGTACAAACTGGAAGTCATATTACAGTATTTCAATTCAAAAATTTTCCCCTGAAAGGAGTTAGATGACCAGCACGAATCTATTGCTAATGAAGAAGTTGATGTACAGGAGAAAGACACTACTAATTTGAGGCACATAGTGTATTTTAAATTAAAAAATTATTAAAAATAGGGATTGTCACAATAAATAATTGCTTGTTCCTAATAATCTTTTTAATTTTCTTAAAGTTTCTTCATATTGTTTGCAACTTGCCAATAGATAAATTGCTTTTATCTATTAGCTATTTTATATATGTAATTTTCCTTTTCTTTATTAATTTTTTTTGACGTATTTCATTTAATCAGTATTTTCTTCTTTTCACTTTCTCTCTCTGGTTCAGAAATTCCTCCATTGTATCTGTCAAGTAATCTGATTTCTATACTACAACAACAACTGCTTCACTTGATTCTTCTAAAAGTATAATTATATTATATTACGTCAAACGACTTCCAACAACTTAACACTGCGTTGAATATAACAATCCACATAAAACCTTTTTTTACAAGTGTTAAGCTATGCATTTATATATATATATATATATGGATTCAAAACTGTTTCTTTACCGCTAGACATTTGCATTATCTAGAAAGAGTTGTTTTATGACTAATTTCTTGTATAGGCTATTGCTTCTAGTTTATAAAAAAGATGTATTCTTTCTTCATTTTTGTTCTGTAAATGCATGATATGAGATTATGAATATATTGCTGAATTTTCCTTTAAATCTTATTAGACATCATAAATATTTTTAAAAACAATGCTTTGAAGTTTGAACAAATAAATTTGAATTTTTTTTGTGATAACAGGGTGGGCTTGAGATCCTATAGCCTCCTGTGGATCTATACCTGACTTTTGGTGAAAGAAGATCCAGTCAGAGAGAGAGAGAGAGAGAGAGATGATTCTGCACACTATTGAAGAAGAAAGTTAATGGAAATCTTTTCCATGAACTTTTTTTCCCAGAGGAGGGAAAACTTGAGACTCATTGAGAAGAAAAAGGATTTTAAATGGTCAACTAAGACAGTCCCCCATCCCAATTCAAAAAACTACTCTTACTGCCTCTACTAAATCATCCTAAGATGGGAAACTCATTGTTCTATTCATATCGTGTAAGAAAATTAATAACAGCTGTGGCCCTGAAGTGGAAATAATAATTAACCAATTTCTTGGGTCAGAACTTTAAACTTTCTAGGACTTCAATGAATCCAAATATTTTGTGCATTTCCTGAATTTCTTGTTCTCTCTCTCTCCTCAACTTAACATGTAAGCATAACCATGCAAATTTTGACAAGTTTCATGACCATGTCAAGAAATTTATGATATAACACAATGTGGTTAGTTAAATCAAAAAACTTCTTAATGAGAAAGAAGTTTGTTTTCCACCTTCCTGTAATGGTTGTGCTCTTTTCTTGAAATACAGCAAAACTGCAATTTATGTGAATAGAATTTTTTGGTTATCAATTAAAATTGACTAGTATCATGGTGTAATTTCAGACTATCTCAATACAGCATAGGTAACCTCTCTTGAACAAGTGCAGTATGTTTTGTACTGGGTTAAAATTCAAATATTTTGTTTAAGAATTTCTACCTATTCATTAAAATAAAAACAATAAACAACAGCTGTATATCATTAAATTTTTTACAGACTTTTTGTATAGTATATTGAACTAACATTTTTAATGAAAACTACCAAGTTGTTTACATTTTTCTAACACAATCTTTAAATTTATGTATCAGAATTACTGCTGCATTTAAGAAAGAAATTTCCTGGAATTTTAAAGTATTTCTACATTGTGCACACTTCCCTAAATGTAAGTCCTGTGTAAATCACTCCTATGCATTAAGTCAACATTTAACTATTACAGCAGTGATTCTCAACCATGTTCTGCAAACTTGCCCCACGTGTTTCACAAAATAAAAAGATTTTAATTTATCCCAATGTACATGTTAAGGGATTTGGTTAGTTTGAAATTTGAAGTGAAAATTCTGTCTGAACTGTGATATGTGCATGTTAACTCATTTGTTTAGATCAAAGTATCTCCATGCTGTAAGAGAACAATAGACCAAGAACAACTCTAACCTGGTCAATGTAGCTTTGCTTTCACACCAACACACTTTCAGGTGTCACCTTACCCACGGACTACCCTTTTTTTCTCTTATCTCATAAAATACAGCTAATTTTTTGGATTGCAAGATTGGGCAACAAGTAGCAGATTGAGATATTTATAGAGATCTAGGTTTCTACATTTGGGTGACTTACTTTTTGGGCCACTTTAAAAATAATTTGGGATAAGTTTTGAGGAATTCTGCTTTACTTTTTATAAAACCTATCTGGCAACCTGTGAGGTTCTCGCCAAACAAGTGCTGCTTACTTGCAGTTTATTTACATTGGTATTTTCGTTAATTAATAATAATATTCTGTATACATATCCATGTAACTGATTTAATTTATTAAGCAAGCATCCTGCTTGCTTAAATTACATCAGTTACATGGCATTTGTCATATTGTACAAATAGATAATAAAGCCATGATTATTTTGTCCCTTGAATCTTGAACTAACAAGGATTTCCTATATAAAGAAAATGTGTCTTCAATTGATTTACAAAAAATTACCATCTGATGAAATTATACAATGTATAAAGAAAATTTTAAAATGTTGAGTTTACTTATCAGTTAATATTCCATACTGAATAACTTTGTTTTCATTTTCAGTGTATTGTTCATGCATGTTTGTCAATATTTGTTCCCTACCATGTTTTACAAACTCACTATTTTAGCCGCCAACTGCTCTCCACTTCATCCAAAAATCTATCTTCTAATGTGTATCAATCGTCACTAAAAATTCAACTGTAAATTTAATTGCATTTAAATTAGTATAAATAGGGCCAGACAGAGGGCAGTGCAAAGGCTTATCAAAAGGCATGCAGGACCTCATGCCTTGTATGGTCCAATGCAACGATCTTGCATGATTCAACTCTTGCAAAATTAAAAAATTGATCTTTTCATTATTCGCTAATTTAACTAATTTTTGCTAATCTATTTAATGGATGATATGTTTACCATTAAAATATTTTGTTGTAAGAAACTCTTATTATTATTATGATTAAAAGTCCCCTCACAAATATGCACTGGGTCCCACTTTTTCTCCAGCTTAGTCCTCAGGATAAATCTGATTTTTAGCTTATTATTTCCATGCTAAATGGAATTACTGATGTCTGTTCCCTGTACAGAAGGCAATTTTCTTTGTTTAACAGTTGGATGTCTTTCATGCTACTAATACTCATTTAACCAGACTTGATACTGGTCAAAGCCATTAAACTAAATTTTGGTGATGTAGTGAGAACTGGTATGTTCATTGGTTAATTAGTATAAATTTAATCCATTTTTACAAAATATTTGATCTATAATTTAAAATGTATAAATTATGTAAAGTTATAATAATAAAAATTACAAATAAAACATATAAATACTTGTTAATTTTCTTTTATTAATGGAATGGCATACATGTGACAAAAACTTAATAAAAATTACTCACAAATTGCTTCATAAATTATATTTTGTACAGAGTATAAAAATAAATACTAATAATATTAATTATGACATAGAATTTAGTCCAATAAACAAGATTTTTATTAAACACATACTGTATATCAATTCTCCAAAATCCACAACTAAAATTTCTGTGAAGCAGATTTATTAAAATGATTCCATTGTGTTTTAGAGATAACTCAAATAACATTCCTAATAATTTTTAAAATAAAAGAAAATTATTTATTTTGTATTAATATTTAAATCAAACATTCTTTATAAATCAGATAGAAAATTATAAATATCATGTCACTTCTTAATTTGAATTTATACTTTCAAAATATATATTGGAAATGTATGTTGAAGTTTATTAGTTATTTTGGAGAATTGAGTTTATATTGAATCCACATTGATTGGCTATTGTAAGTATAAAGTACACAATAGTTATTAGAAATAGTATTAAAACTGCTCATTGATAAGATTAAGTAATTGAGCAGATAAATGTTTAAGGCAAAGTTTAAAGGGAATTAAAGCTATACAATATATAAAAATAGCAAAAATTGAAGAAAATTACGGTCAGAGTTATGAATGCGAAATCGTATATTTATTTTATAAAGTTAAATAAGAAATTGGATTGATATATTACATAGATGTGATTAAAGATGTGATTGAGATATTATATATATTTATATACTGTATTGTATATATAATTTGTTAACATTTAAAGAGTCTAATAAGAAAATATTTAATTAGCATAGTATATTTTTATGAGAAACAGACAATATTCAGAATAAATGTTGCAAATTACTTGAATATGCATATTATCATTTTCAAGTTATTTGTGTTATGCTGCTAATTTGTTCTACTAGATATTGTTTTGACAATGATACAAAAAAAAATATTTATAATAAAAAGTTTAAACTTTTCATTAAGCAATTTTTAAAGTAAAACATCTGGCATATATTTATAATACATGTGTATATATATATATTTTTTTTTTATCTTCAAAAAATATTTTAATAGATGTAAAATATTCTTATGTAGTAAAATTTTGATTTTTACTTCATTTATTCTTTGTTCTACAATTTAAAATATTTGAAACAAATAACATATATATACAAAATTTATGCCAAAATTTATATTGATTTTATACTTTATGGGAAACAATAAAATAGCATATACTTCTTTAAGACTCTTATTTTTCCTTCTATTTACAATGATTTTGAGTATACCAGGGAATTCACTTCTAATTGAGAAATGGTACTTGGATATAAAATGTCTAATACACAAAATATTTCATAACATAATTTTACAGATATTTAAAGATAATCTGATTTTATCAAATATTCTGCCTTATAACATTAAAAGTTTATATTCTAGTATTAATACTTCTTTTAGGAGATTTATTAAATTTTATTATTGTGAATAAACAGTATAGCAATTACTATAAATCTAAAAACTTCATAAGATCTGATATCCTTTCATTTTAGAAAACCAAAATGAAATAATAAAACAATAAAAGAAAGAAGAAAAAGCAATATTCTGCAAAAAAAATTTTTTGAATGCTGAATTTAATTATCAAAAATAAATTCAGTTTTAGTTTTTGTTTAATTTCAAAAACAAAAACTAAATCCAAAATATTAAAAAAAATCTTTAAATATTTCATAAATTATATTAATCTATTTATAGTAAATTCAAATATTTTAAATAAACTCTCAGTTTAATTAAAACAATTTTCTCTCTAACTAAAATCCCTTTCTGTATACAGTTGTTATATATGAGTAGGTAAGTCATATTCTGGTTTATAATAATAACTCATGCAGAAAATGTTATATTCTTAAATACAGCTTTTCTCTTGTTATTTAAAATTTCAAGTTTTATCAATCTGACTATGTAATATTTTCTTTGAATGAAATATAAAAAAATTTTCTGAGTAATACATTTTTGAGTATTAGTAATATTAAAAACTAAAATTTATCCACTAAAATTACATGATTAAAAGTGTATTAAATAGATGCCAAAGGAATATGTATAGTTCAGAATAATTATGAAAATTTATTACTAAATAGAATATATACTGTCGAATTTATTATTTGTTCCATGTATACCAGTTTTATTTGAATAATAACCATCTCAAACAGTAACAGCATCTAGTCCTCTAAGCATATAACTGCCCTTGAATAGTAGCTGCTTGTATTATCGGAGGACTTTTGAAAACATTAGGAAATGACGTAAAATAAATACAATAAACTACAATTTATAGGTACCATATTTATTTATTAAATGAACAAATTTTAATAGAAAATGAAATATGTGAAACATAAAATATACTATATGTATATTTTTTTTATTGTTTTCTTATTACTGGTATGCAAAAAGTGACATTCATTATAAAGAAAGATACTAATTGCTATTTCAAATACAATTTGTATTAAAAGAATAAATGTCTAAACACTATTAATAACAGGCATCAAATGGGCATGTGCAAAGAAAATAATAACCACAGAGAAAATATGCAGTTTAAAATAGTAGCCATGATTATTATTCGAATAAAACTGGTACTTCAGATATGTCTCCAATTGAAAAATCTAAGATATAAAAGGAAATTAAGCATACCTAAATGTAAAAGAAAAAAATATATTAGTTATTAAAGTTTAATACACAGATTTTATTTTCTAAGCTTTATTGCATTAAAATCTTATACATTTAAACAGAATTGTTAAAATAATAATTATAGAAAATCTCAAAAAATTTCTATTTTTTTTTAAAGATTAGAAATATAATAAGACCCTACTTTTTTCAAATTAAAAAAGAAAACAATTGAAGAAAAGATTATATCTATCTAAAAGTAATTTTATAAAAATGTAATCAATTTCTCTATGTAATTGTAAATGTAATTACTGTTTTGATAAACTGAGCTAAGAAACAAAACATCAACTTAATAATTTAATTTAAAAAATTAAATAATTTATTAAAAATAAATATATCAATAGCATGAAACATTTTTATTTTAAGATATTTATCTTATAAATTTTTATATTCTTAAATTTCTTTATAGAAAACACTCAGGGATGCAAATTAATAGCATTTCCAGAGAAACTATTTTTATACAATTTTTGAATTTTTACTAAAATATGAAAGAATATATATAAATTAAACTGAAATCAATATTCAAGAAACAATTATTTCTTGTAAACTGATATTTAAATGCAGAAAATATAAAATGTCATGCAGGAAGAAAGATATTTAATTTCTTAGATGTATCATCAGCATAAAATATAAATTACAGTAAATGAAAATTAAAAAAAAATGAAGTGAGGTCATTTATTTTTAATGTTAAATTACAATAGTGTTTTTATACTAATATGGATAGTTTTGTTATGATTTTGAATATTTGAATATAATTTTATGAATGCAGAATTATAGTAAATAAGAATACATAAGTATTTATCAGGGCTGTGGAGTCGCGTAAAAATCTACCGATTCCAACTCCTACTCTTCCTTACCATCCGACTCCGACTCCGTTTCAAATACATAACAAGTTGGTAAGCAAAAGGGAGTCAGAGTTGGCGGATTTTTTGACGACTCCGACTCCATAGCCCTGGTATTTATAGAAATAACACATATTGGCAAATTTGATTTAAATACAGAATCTAAAATAAACAGCAAACACTTCATTAATGGATTATGGACAGTACTAAGGCAGATACAAAATGAATGAATGAAATCTATAAAAACAGTTTTAAAAAGCCAAATGATAGTCATGAACAAATGTAGTAAAATGTAATGCTTTTCTGTAGGCTTTGAGCAATTAATTTATCTGCTGCTAGAAAGAATATGAACTTTGAGTCTGATCACGAACATAATTATGCTATTTACAAAAGTATCTGGAAGACTTGACATTGTGATTATAGTGAATAAGACTACAGTTAACAAAGATATTTAAAAAACTTTTAATGATTATTATAAATTATTGTAATACAGAAAAAGAGAAGAAAATCAATCTGTTTTCATTGAAACAATCTCGAGCAAATGATTTAAAAAATGATTTGCTTCATAAATGTATTGAATACATTTTACAAATATATATACAGATATCCAGAATAAGAAAAATAGAACTGAGAATTAACAAGCAAACTGCTGCAAAACATGATAAAATTTTTTTTAACAAACTTTGCATAAGAATATTAGCAATATGAGAGGAATTGGCTACAATAATAATATACTAGCGAGAAAAAAGACAATACCAACTTGAACAAAATTACATTCTCTGAAGTTATTTAGATTTTTAAAAAATTGGATATCAGCATGAAAATTAAAACAAAAAATATCATTATGTTGTCAGGATTAAAATAAAATCAGGATAGAAAAATAATCAAAAGATTTCTATTATTTTATGTTAAAAATATTTTACAAAAATTACAGGATTTTAGCTTAATACTATTATTAGATTTTTTTAATATCAAGAATATATAAGAATTTCATGTTTTAAATTCTTGTTAATTCATAATGCATTGTAAAACTCATTTACAAGTACTAAAACTTTTCTTATTTTTAAATTCACTTTATTTTTATTCACTTTGATTTAATAGAGGAATCTGAACTCTTTGTAGTAATTGATTCATTTGTGCATTGAGAGCAAACTTGTATCTTTTGGTATACTTATCCTCTTTGTGCCTCTTATTTTTATTATATTAAAATTCAGAAATATTGTATTTTTTTCTAATATGAATAATATTTTCCACTTAGAATGCTCAAAAATTTCAAACAAAAGTCAATGCTAAAAAAGTAATAGTACTAATAATTAAAACAAACATTATTATTAAAATCTTAAATTTTTAATTAATATTAAATTTTTTCAAATAATTAAATTCTAAATTAATAAAGAACCACTAAAACAAATAATTTGTATTTGACTGTTCATTGATTTAATGAACAATTTATTGATTCAATTATACTGACTGAATTTAGGGGAGAGTTTTATTGATGATACAAGAAAAAACTAAAAAGATTTTAAAGTTTAAAATAAACACTTTTGTCTTTTTTTTTATTTAAAATTTCTTCAGATTAGAGAACACAGTTAATCCACTGCATGCTGTAATCTGTAGCAAAGCAATTAATTATGTGTTTTAATCTAAAGAAGCCTTAAAAAAAATTAAATTTAAAAAACTTTTTAACCTTTTGTCGTATCATGGATAAAACAATACCTCCTAATTTAGATTTTTTAGAGAGGAAGATGCCTGTATATTTATATTTATATGAAATGACTAAAAACCAGATTAGAGTTTAATAGACTTTGTATTTTTTTTTTTTAACATTCTGTCTGCATTAACAAAAAATAAACATTGTTTACAGTTTATTTTCTGATAACATACATAATAAAAAATTAATTTATAAATTTGTAAAAACTTGAAGATATACAAGTCTAAAGATAGAATAATAAAATGTTTCAAAAAATATTATTCAAGTAAAAAGTGATCAATCAACTTCTATAAACTGTCTATATTTAATAGTGATGTTCTAAAGTAAGAGTTTCATTATAAAGGTAGAATTGTCATAAATATCTATTATAAATTTTCTGACAGTGAATTCTGTAAAAATAATTAGTGCTTTTGATTTTGTCTGTAAATATCATAATAATAATAATGCTAACAGATAAATTTCAATTATTATTAATACAAGAACTGCTATGAAAATAAATTAATTTTCAGTTCAGTGTGTAGTCAAATAAAAATTCAATTAAAAAATACCAGGAAAGCTCTCTCTGAAAAGTTATAAATTTAATTTTTGTTTTTTCTGTAAAAAAAAACTTTTAATGTTAACTTCAAAATATTGAT
>NW_019384391.1:824596-835847 GCF_000671375.1 Centruroides sculpturatus | reverse complement strand
GACTTAAACTTGAAATTTGAGTAACTTTGAACAAACATTTAACTATTAAAGTTTCTATGCAAATGTAGTCATGAGCAGTGGCACAATCAGGGGAGAGGTAAAGGTGCAAATGCACCTACAAAAAAATTCAAAATTGTCAAATTTCAAAAAAGAAAAAAAAAACAATGAAAAGAAAAAACATCATATGCTTACTTACTCTTTTATAATGCATAAAAAGCATTTTAAAAAGTAATTATTTTTATTATAACTTTTGTAATAAAAAATCTGGCAAAAATTTTTGTTCCCCCAGATTTTTAGGAAAGAAACAATCCCTAAACAGTACTTTAAATAAAGAAATATCAAATTAAAGCATAGAAGAAGTTATATAAAAATGGAATTGGGTTATTTAGTATATTCAATTATGACAAATTTAGGAATGCATTTTTGTTAAAATGTATTTAACATATATTGAAATCATATTAGAAATTATATGAAAATGAGGGTCTGAAGCTAAGTTTGTCTTAATATTTATTAACTCTAAAAACATTGTAAAAATATCAATATATAGCAACATAGCTCCAATGTTTCATTTTCAATGTGAGAATAAATATGCATATTAGATTATTATTAACAGATAAATAAACTCAAACTTATCCTAAACGCATTTTATTATAAGAACAAATGTCTTCATTGCAGAAATTTCCTTTCTAATCAATTCATTCTTAAAATATAAATATATAATTAACAATATTTGTTAATTATTAATCAGAGCTCTAATGTTAAAACAATTTTAAAAATTCTTATTTTAATCAAATTTATCATTCAAAAAATAAAACAGAATGCATTTGAAAAAGAAATCTGAAAAATCTTTGTGCCTTAGTTCAATTTTAACATATCAGTTACCAAAGCTATTTCACTTTAAAATAACTGAAAAAAATTCTGGAATGCACAATTCAGATTTCTGATAGATACATTATGCTAAAAAATCAGTTGAAAAATAAATTCTTTACACAACATATATGAAAACAAAATAAATAATAATAAACAAAAACAAGGTTTAATCTAAAACAAACTCCATTAATAATACAAATCTAAAACTTGTTTTCATTTTAGAGACGTAAACCTAAAGCCAAAACATCTGTTCTTATATTAAAACATAAGGAAAATACTCTGAGTTTATTTATTAACTTGATTTCTACAAAAATAAATGAAGGAGATCGTGATTATTACAACTTAACATCCTCTCAATAATCTACTCTATGCTATCAAGTCTCCTTATCGATATTAAAAAAAAAATTAAAATTATTATAATAAATATATTATAAAAACAAGCAAAAATTGTAAATTAAATCAAAACAAAACTTTTGTATTTAAATTACTGTATAATCCAACCACCAACCTGTACATTTTTTTAGAAAATGAAATTTTCTAAAAAATTTACAATAAAAAAATGAACAAAGTAAAAAAATTCTGAAAAGAAATAAATACAGTGGAATCTGTATGGAATTTATATGAATTATGCATATTAATAATTATTTAAAGCAGTACTCTGTAATTTTTAACATTGACTCACTTTAAGTATTGATAATGCTTTATATTCAAGACATTTAGATTCATTATTATAATTTATATATTTAATAATTTATTTATAGCCTATATTCAATAATAATTATTTTTGATTAGTAAAGAGTTTGACAGAAATACATCTAATATATCAAAATACATAGCTACAATAATGTTAAATGTACGTCTTTGCTAATAAAAAAAAAACACATATATGAGGAATATTGAAACACTTATTTTATAAATCATAATTTATAGTAGATCTAGTTCATATTAAAATGAAGCATTCTGATCATTCGTTTAATGCTGGAGATACATTTCAGTCTTATTGATTTTGTCAGAATCACTCATCACTAAGAAAAGAAAGAAGTGATTTTATTTTTAAAATTCTAATCGAGTAACCATAATTAAATAAAAAATTTAACAGCATATTTCTATCATTTTCAAAAGTTCAGTTTAAATATTTGGTTTCTTATTCAACTATATTATGTCAAGGAATTCTCCTCAAGTCCAGTGTTTCAAGTCTATTTCTAAATATATCTTAAACTGTAAAGTTTTATTAAATTCAATAAACTTTTGAAATAAAAACATTGATTTTTTGGTGTATTTTGCACTTCTATTTGAAAGTTAATTTCAGAGCACTGTTCTAACATGATTATGTTCTAACATGTGTATGCCAATTAAAATATTATAGATCTATGCCTTAATTAACCATATCATTTTGCCTAGAAATTAATCTAATCTCAAAGATGATCATTCCACACAGGTTCCAGTGTAATTTATTTTACTTTAATATTTAATTACACTATTTCATTTAATATTTAATTCTTTGTCAGAGGCTAAACTGTTCTATCAACTTCTATATGACTTTTGCTATGTAATTGAAGTCTTGTAATTCAATAATAACAGAACATTTGATTATCTGTTACACAAAAATATGAAAATATATTGAGTATTTCAATAATAATAATAATAATANATAAACTTTCTATAATTATTCAGTATTGTTTAACACTGATGAATTTATTTTTCTGGTTTGTTATGATACTTACTATTAACAATATATCTATACAAGATGATTTATTTTCAAATAACCTGACATGACTTTTGTGTGATATAAGTGATTATTATAATTTTCAAAACCTATTAAATATAGGTTTTAATATAGTTTTAACTTTTAAATACAGGTAATAATAGAATATTAAACCTATTAATATATTTAAATAAACACTTAACTATCAAAATAAAATTATAACAGCATTTATAGTTATTGAAATAACTTTCCTGCAGTTCAAAATCACATTGTTAACTACTTTTTTAAAAAAGATTATTCCTATTATTTGATTAATCTAACAATAGCAACAACAAAATATTCAAGATATAGATTTTATATTTCTTAATTCATTTTATCATATTCTAGAAAAAGAATTAAAATCTATAAAATTTTATCCAACTCATAATATCAATTTGAGTAACTTTGAACAAACATTTAACTATTAAAGTTTCTATGCAAATGTAGTCATGAGCAGTGGCACAATCAGGGGAGAGGTAAAGGTGCAAATGCACCTACAAAAAAATTCAAAATTGTCAAATTTCAAAAAAGAAAAAAAAAACAATGAAAAGAATGCATTATACTCTTTTATAATGCATAAAAAGCATTTTAAAAAGTAATTATTTTTATTATAACTTTTGTAATAAAAAATCTGGCAAAAATTTTTGTTCCCCCAGATTTTTAGGAAAGAAACAATCCCTAAACAGTACTTTAAATAAAGAAATATCAAATTAAAGCATAGAAGAAGTTATATAAAAATGGAATTGGGTTATTTAGTATATTCAATTATGACAAATTTAGGAATGCATTTTTGTTAAAATGTATTTAACATATATTGAAATCATATTAGAAATTATATGAAAATGAGGGTCTGAAGCTAAGTTTGTCTTAATATTTATTAACTCTAAAAACATTGTAAAAATATCAATATATAGCAACATAGCTCCAATGTTTCATTTTCAATGTGAGAATAAATATGCATATTAGATTATTATTAACAGATAAATAAACTCAAACTTATCCTAAACGCATTTTATTATAAGAACAAATGTCTTCATTGCAGAAATTTCCTTTCTAATCAATTCATTCTTAAAATATAAATATATAATTAACAATATTTGTTAATTATTAATCAGAGCTCTAATGTTAAAACAATTTTAAAAATTCTTATTTTAATCAAATTTATCATTCAAAAAATAAAACAGAATGCATTTGAAAAAGAAATCTGAAAAATCTTTGTGCCTTAGTTCAATTTTAACATATCAGTTACCAAAGCTATTTCACTTTAAAATAACTGAAAAAAATTCTGGAATGCACAATTCAGATTTCTGATAGATACATTATGCTAAAAAATCAGTTGAAAAATAAATTCTTTACACAACATATATGAAAACAAAATAAATAATAATAAACAAAAACAAGGTTTAATCTAAAACAAACTCCATTAATAATACAAATCTAAAACTTGTTTTCATTTTAGAGACGTAAACCTAAAGCCAAAACATCTGTTCTTATATTAAAACATAAGGAAAATACTCTGAGTTTATTTATTAACTTGATTTCTACAAAAATAAATGAAGGATATCGTGATTATTACAACTTAACATCCTCTCAATAATCTACTCTATGCTATCAAGTCTCCTTATCGATATTAAAAAAAAAATTAAAATTATTATAATAAATATATTATAAAAACAAGCAAAAATTGTAAATTAAATCAAAACAAAACTTTTGTATTTAAATTACTGTATAATCCAACCACCAACCTGTACATTTTTTTAGAAAATGAAATTTTCTAAAAAATTTACAATAAAAAAATGAACAAAGTAAAAAAATTCTGAAAAGAAATAAATACAGTGGAATCTGTATGGAATTTATATGAATTATGCATATTAATAATTATTTAAAGCAGTACTCTGTAATTTTTAACATTGACTCACTTTAAGTATTGATAATGCTTTATATTCAAGACATTTAGATTCATTATTATAATTTATATATTTAATAATTTATTTATAGCCTATATTCAATAATAATTATTTTTGATTAGTAAAGAGTTTGACAGAAATACATCTAATATATCAAAATACATAGCTACAATAATGTTAAATGTACGTCTTTGCTAATAAAAAAAAAACACATATATGAGGAATATTGAAACACTTATTTTATAAATCATAATTTATAGTAGATCTAGTTCATATTAAAATGAAGCATTCTGATCATTCGTTTAATGCTGGAGATACATTTCAGTCTTATTGATTTTGTCAGAATCACTCATCACTAAGAAAAGAAAGAAGTGATTTTATTTTTAAAATCCTAATCGAGTAACCATAATTAAATAAAAAATTTAACAGTATATTTCTATCATTTTCAAAAGTTCAGTTTAAATATTTGGTTTCTTATTCAACTATATTATGTCAAGGAATTCTCCTCAAGTCCAGTGTTTCAAGTCTATTTCTAAATATATCTTAAACTGTAAAGTTTTATTAAATTCAATAAACTTTTGAAATAAAAACATTGATTTTTTGGTGTATTTTGCACTTCTATTTGAAAGTTAATTTCAGAGCACTGTTCTAACATGATTCTGGCATGTGTATGCCAATTAAAATATTATAGATCTATGCCTTAATTAACCATATCATTTTGCCTAGAAATTAATCTAATCTCAAAGATGATCATTCCACACAGGTTCCAGTGTAATTTATTTTACTTTAATATTTAATTACACTATTTCATTTAATATTTAATTCTTTGTCAGAGGCTAAACTGTTCTATCAACTTCTATATGACTTTTGCTATGTAATTGAAGTCTTGTAATTCAATAATAACAGAACATTTGATTATCTGTTACACAAAAATATGAAAATATATTGAGTATTTCAATAATAATAATAATAATATATTAAAAACCACTTTAAAATAGAACAATAAATATATATATATATATATATTGGTTAAACATAACAAATTTATGAAAAATTTCAAGGCATTACTGGTTGGCTGGAATCATCTAAATAAAAAAGAAAATAAATTAAAATCATTATTACTACTATTATTAATTACAAATATAATTAACAATGATTCAATTATTGTTGTTATATTAACAAAAATAATAATAGTAAATATTTTAAATTTAAATTTGCATATAAATAAAAAAATCAATTTAATTTAACATCATGAATTTTCAAATAAAAAAATATTTTATATTTAAAAATACAATATTTTTTATTCAATTTGTTTTAAATATATAAGAAATTTATAATTAAACAGTTAAAACATAAAATAATTGTTATTCAATAATCAGATTAAGTGTAATAATTTCCAAATATTGGAAAGTTATATATATATAATATTATTTTTTTATATATATACTATATTACAGGAAACTAAAAGCATTCATTTTAATTTAAAATAGTTATTTTCATATATCATTAATTTAGCATTAAAATTAATTTGTATATATCACAAACTGCATTGAGTAAATACATAAATATACATATTTTTTCAACAATGAGAAATTTTTAAAAATACATCAAGAATAAATTTATATAATACACAATAAAAGCTTTATATAAAATTACTTTTAAATTATTAAAATATTCATTTCTTTTTAAAAATAACATATACACAAAACTGATTTATTAATTTTGTTAATGTAATACCAGTAAATACAGTACATCTAAAAATCAATCAATCAATCAATTTTTGCAAAAATTATGAATAGAAATATATCTATTCAAAATTTATTAATTAAAAAGTAGAATTAGCATCATTAAAAATTTTAAAATATAACAGAAATTGAAATTTATAATTTTAAATCAGTAATCTTGAAAGTACTGTTTTTAAAGATAATTACGATTAATATTAATTTATATTTTTTTAATTTAACGTTTTAACTTTATAATTTTTATATAATATTGGAGATATATATTAAAACAACAATAAACATCTTCATAAGATTTTGATTTGCAGATTTCAGGTATTTAATTTTAAAGGTAATTGACTTTATTTGTTTTAAATCTTTTACATGAAAGCTAGCAATATCAAATCATTATGAATTCCCTGGTTGATTTAGTCTTAATTAAAAAAAAAAAAATTAAGTATATATGACCTTTATATTTTATTTTTTAACATATATAAAATTTCAATAAAAAATTGTTTTATAAGCAAAATAATATTTACATGTAAAATAATCTATTATATTTCACAACAGTACATTTAAAAAGGACAAAATACATTGTAATGAATAATAATACTTTGGCAGCAGGAACAATTTCAGTATGAACAATAAAAATTTCTTATGAAAAACATATAAAGTACATGAAATATATTCATAAAAAGCATTAGCTTTATTATTATATACATACAATATTTTATAAAAATACTGCAATAGTGCAAAAATTAATATAACATTTCAACATGAAACAATATTTTTTTTCTTAAGATATTTATAAATGAATAATTTCCATTATATAATAGATAAAAATAAATATGATTATTGTGTAGCTTCTAGCTTTAAGAAATCTTGATGGCAACAACAATCTTGATAATATTCTACATATTTAAGAAAATAAAACAAATATTAATATTTCAGAAATAAGAAAATTGATTTGAAGTATTGAATATTTGTAAATTTTTAAAAGATATAGAATGGTACAAACTAAGATATTTCAATATATACAAATTTAAAACATAGTAACAAGTAAGTTAATTATCAACTAATTATCAAATAAGAAAAGCAATACTAAATTTCTGATATAAAATTTGGTATGACCTGCTTTCCATACTTTTTAAATCTATTCTCATTAGTCATCATTTAGCTTGTATTATATTTTTTTATACTGTCCTGAATATGTTATATTTATAAATGGAATAATTTTTAAATAAGGAATTCCTACATATCAAGAAGATATTTGTTAGTCATATCATTATCACCACAAATATATTCTTTTCTTCGTTGAAAGATAACTCTCTTTTGAGTCAATTCATACACTAATTATAAATACTGCATTTACTCGCATATAAGACAATGTTTTAATTCATTTTTCACTGCTTCAAAAACCTAGGTCGTCCTATACGTGCAAGTGAAAACCTCTGCGTGTTTTGTTTTTTGCAATAATTTTTGTGAACCGTGTATTCACACTTTTTACTGGATGTTCACCCTCGTGTGTTTAAAAACAAAAGTATTTTACCTGGATCATTTGGATCGTTTTTGTGTATTGTCAGGAGAAAAGATGAATAAACTAANTACTGTCCTGAATATGTTATATTTATATATGGAATAATTTTTAAATAAGGAATTCCTACATATCAAGAAGATATTTGTTAGTCATATCATTATCACCACAAATATATTCTTTTCTTCGTTGAAAGATAACTCTCTTTTGAGTCAATTCATACACTAATTATAAATACCGCATTTACTCGCATATAAGACAATGTTTTTATTCATTTTTCACTGCTTCAAAAACCTAGGTCGTCCTATATGTGCAAGTGAAAACCTCTGCGTGTTTTGTTTTTTGCAATAATTTTTGTGAACCGTGTATTCACACTTTTTACTGGATGTTCACCCTCTTGTGTTTAAAAACAAAAGTATTTTACCTGGATCATTTGGATTGTTTTTGTGTATTGTCAGGAGAAAAGATGAATAAACTAACAAAATCACTGATTTTGAAAAGATGAATAGCAATAGGAAAAGCAAAGCTTTTGAATTAGATTCCAAATTGAAATTCCAAAATCACACAAGAGCCCGATATATGTTTTAATCCATTCCCAGATGAAAAGAGATAATTATTAGGAAATCAGAATTTGGAGAAACTCTTAAGTGTAATTGATGGAAAACAGTGGCATAGCATGGGTGTCAGCCTCCCAAGGCAGAGGAAAATTTCGCCACCCCCTTATTTAGGTATCTCAATTTAAAAGACTAAAATTCAGTTTCGTCACAGAATGAGTAATGAAAAATTCCGTGCTCATTTCAATTGGTCCAAATCGTAGGTGCGACAAAAATATGAAATGAAATGGTTCAAATTTTTACAAAATATTATTATTTATTGTGAAATTTTTCCACCCCCTAAAAGTGCCACCCAGGGCAGGCTGCCCCTGCCGCCCCCACTACGCTACGCCACTGATGGAGAGTGGAATTGGTAAGAAAGGTTTCCAATTGCCCACCTTTACATGAACAAATTATGTTGTCGATTTTACAAGATTTTTCCCTACAGTTTAAAATGCCAGTAATTTTTGTGGGACAATTTGTTCATTTCCATGTATTTGATATTTTCTACATGATTGAATGAAATAGAAATTTATCGATAAATCTAATTTTCTTTATTTTGATCTTTAAAGTCACACCTTGTCCTATATGCGAGGTTGTCTTATATGCAAGTAAATACAGTATATTCAATTACATTATTATGTTATTTATAAAACCATTTTACATTAATAAATTTTAATTTATAGATGTAGTAATACTAAGCTATTTTTTTTTTAAGATGGAAAATAGCATTATTATATATAGACTAGCAGATGAGCTAGGAGTTGCTCTAACAAAACGTAACAATAGCAANGTATTTTACCTGGATCATTTGGATCGTTTTTGTGTATTGTCAGGAGAAAAGATGAATAAATTAACAAAATCACTGATTTTGAAAAGATGAATAGCAATAGGAAAAGCAAAGCTTTTGAATTAGATTCCAAATTGAAATTCCAAAATCACACAAGACCCCAATATATGTTTTAATCCATTCCCAGATGAAAAGAGATAATTATTAGGAAATCAGAATTTGGAGAAACTCGTAAGTGTAATCGATGGAAAGTAGTGGCATAGCATGGGTATCAGCCTCCCAAGGCAAAGGAAAATTTCGCCATCCCCTTATTTAGGTATCTCAATTTAAAAGACTAAAATTCAGTTTCGTCACAGAATAAAGTAATGAAAAATTCCATGCTCATTTCAATTGGTCCAAATCGTAGGTGCGAGAAAAATATGAAATGAAATGGTTCAAATTTTTACAAGATATTATTATTTATTGTGAAATTTTGCCGCCCCCTAAAAGTGCCGCCCAGGGCAGGCCACCCCTGCCACCCCCACTATGTTACGCCACTGATGGAAAGTGGAATTGGCAAGAAAGGTTTCCAATTGCCCACCTTTACATGAACAAATTATGTTGTTGATTTTACAAGATTTTTCCCTACAGTTTAAAATGTCAGTAATTAATTTTTGCGGGACAATTTGTTCATTTACATGTATTTGATATTTTCTATGTGACTAGATGAAATAGAAATTTATCAATAAATCTAATTTTCTTTATTTTGATCTTTAAAGTCACACCTTGTCCTATATGCAAGGTCGTTCTTATATGCAAGTAAATATGGTATATTCAATTACGTTATTATGCTATTTATAAAACCATTTTACATTAATAAATTTTAATTTATAGATGTAGTAATACTAAGCTATTTTTTTTTAAGATGGAAAATAGCATTATTATATATAGACTAGCAGATGAGCCAGGAGTTGCTTGGACAAAACATAACAATAGCAAAGATTAAGATTATTAGATTATAGCTGATCTTACCCGTTTTCACCAAGTGCAAGAATTAGGCCCCCCTCTTCCGACACTAATTAGAGAATTTTTAGATATCTGCTTACCACACTGGGATAATGATAAATAAGATGCACTACAACCATTAACTGGTGCATAGTATCACTAACTTGTAAGTGATAAATAATAAACATTTTCATAACTCTTTCTGGGTTTTTCTTCAGGTTTAATAAATTTGAACATAAAATTGAAGAGTTCAAATAAAGCAAACTTATGCGCATTGCTCCCTGTGTCAACTTTATATACAATGGAACACTAAATATCATTAAGAATTTTTAGAAGAGTCTAAAAGTATGTTTGATTTCCAATGTAAATGAAAAAAAAGGCATCCAAAATAGTACAGTAGAAGCTAAGTTCTTACGGGTAATCCTTAACCCTCTCTCTCTCCCTCGTGGTGGGAATTCCCCTCTTAATGTGCATTCTCATGGCATACCCTATTATAACACAATCAAAAACGCAAAAAACTGCATCTAAAATAGTATAATAGAAGCTGAGTTCTTCATGGTATGCCTTGATCCTGTGCTTCTTCCCCATGGGGGAATTTCAAAAAATCCCTTCTTAGTGTACATTCTCATGACATACCCTGTGTACCAAATTTCAACTTTCAACTCCTAACTGTTTGAGCTCTGTGCTTATTATTATCATTATCAACCAATCTCGATTATATTATAAGATTCATTTATATATATATAAAAATGGACATGTATGTCCCTATATTTCACTTTTCTGCCAAAACTACACATTGCACATGAATGGTGTTTGTATGTGGTAGTAGCCCCAAGTCTCCATTCGTGCACCAGGGGAGTTGCGTCTCGATAGCTATAAGGGTGCGGAGATATGGGCTTGAAAGTGGTTGAAAGTGGCTTTCTATTTCGAATGTTTTGTTCGAATTTGTTGGAATTAAATTTGAACATAAAATTCAAATATTGGTTCGATTATAGAACGATTGTAAACGTTCCAGAAACGTTGAAAATAGTTCGTTTGACTGGACGTGAACAGGAGACGTTCAGAAATAGAATCGGGACCAGGTCTCTAATTAGTCTGGAAACGGGGGACC
>NW_019384391.1:811661-824022 GCF_000671375.1 Centruroides sculpturatus | reverse complement strand
TTTTTTTTGATTTAAATATTTTTATGTTCTATTTACGGAACATTTGCGTTCCATTTTTTCGACCTGAGGATGGCCTATTAACTAGGCTGAAAACGTTTGTTTTTGCAAATTATATTTATTTCTCGGCAAAAAAAGGTGTTTTCGTTATTATTATTTAGTTGCTGAGCGCTTTTGGTATTATTTTATGACTTATTTTAAAATATGTTTCATATTATTGTAGACATGTATCACAGTATTGTATGAATCAAAAATTTTAACATTTATTATCTATATAATTCTGTAATATCATTTAATCTATATAATTATATTTTATATAAGATATAAAATTATAAAAATAAAGATTAAAAATTATTAAAATTTGTATCATTTCTAATCTGATACAGATGCATACCAACATGTATGCAAAAATCAATTCCTCTTTAAATTAGTATCTGTAAAATTTTACAGATACTTATTACAATTTTCTTGACTTAACTTTGCAATCTCATTCTTTTAAAAATTACAAAAAGACTGTAAAACTATTGAAAGCTAAATCAAATCAAATTATTACTGACTTAATTTCTTATTTATTTATTTTTAATTACATAATTGCAAATAATATTCCATCCATATAAATACCAATAATTTCACATTTTTTTTACAATTGAACTTCATTAACATGAGCACACTTTAATGCAAATTACTTTTACCATGAAGCATTTCTTCATTTCCATCAAATTCCATATGGACTAAAATACTTTTTTTTTATCATGAACATGTTTAACATGAAAAGATTTTAAATAAATTGATGATCACCATTCATAAGAAAATTTCTTCCCTTAATGCAAACTAAAACTTATTTTTTTTTCATTGTTTATGTATGAAAATTGAAGATTTCAGTAAAAGGAGTCTTTCTTTCAGATCTTACATTTGCATAGGGATGCCAAGTACTTGGGGATAAAATCTAGGACAAAATGAGTTCTTCCCAAAAGATACTGAAACACATTAATTCCAGGACAAAGTTTGCAACAAATGTGTATTTTTGGATGCACAATCGGATGGTTCAGTAATTGAATGAACTGAGGCAAGGATTGTTAAACTGGTGCACTCACCGCCTCTAGCATTGAGTTTTGAAAAGTTTGAAATATATAGATCTAGCTTTAATGGCAAAGGTTTAAACTACAAGGATGCCACAGTGTTACCATTGGCCTGGAAGTATATGATCAATAGCTCATTAAAATCTAATACATAACGTGCAGTCTATATAATTCTATATATTATGTTAATATATTTGTACTTTTATTTTATTTTATTCTATTCTATTTATTTTAATTCATTCAGTTTCATAAATTTTTAGTGTTTGTTACATTTTTGTATATTTTGATTTTTCGATGCAATGTTTTACTCTGCCAGTGACAGAAATACTTTTAAAATGTGGAAACAGAAAAAGATACATCATTGTAGGAACAGTTTTTAGAATAAAGTCCTCTTGTCACAGTTGGAAAAACTCATGACATCTGGCAATTCTACATTTGCATTACAGTGGAACCCCATTTATCCGGATCTCCAGCTTATTCGGAATAAGAAAGATAGACACATGGAAAACCTATATATGCGAAAAAATCAGAGAACTAACTAATAAGTACTACTGTACACTCTTGCCTGAGTATAATGCTGAAACTGTAAGAATACTGTTTTCCATGGCTCAATGCCAATTTTGAACACAAGATCCTTGGACTTTATAACTGAGGATCTGGTAACAAAAATAAATACAGTATAGTATATCACAATTACTTTTGGTTCAAATTAGTCCTTTGGTTTCCCTATGGAGTGCTAAGCCTAATTATCAATTGACCTTGAGAAAGGTCATAAAGGGAAGTTCTACTCTATATAAATGGTCAGGAAACTTATGTACATGTACTGTACCATTTGATAGAAAACAACAAACTGATACTGTATGTAGATATATCTTTTGCTTTATACTGTTAATATTATTGTGAATAGTGTTGCCATCTTTTCAAAATTGCTGACACAGACAATAGATTCATTCCAACACAAGTCCCTGACTAGTTTAAATTTGAAACTGTACAAGGCATGTGCAATGTCATTTTACAGCCAAGAACTGAACAATGTGCATTCCAGTTTTAAACCAGTTAGGAACTGGTGTTGGAACAACCTAACAGTTGCAAGAGATATTTGCAAGTTAGAATTTTAAAAGTACATTTTCTGCCAAATAATTTATCTTTTTATATACTGTATTTACTTGAATAATCCTCCATACCCCATATTTTAAGAAACTTGTTTAAAAAAAACAAAAAACTTAAATATGAAATAAATTAAATTATTCAACAAACTTTACTAATCTATGGTTGTAGTGTAATAGCAATTTACATTCTCATTGTTTGTAGCATTCAATATTGTGGCACTCAGTTTACAAGTTGATGTGGTATTAAAAAATAAAAATATAGAGGAAAAAACAAAATAGATTATTTGTATAATCTGATAAATTATCTGCAATTTGTAGTAATGTACTTTATAATGAATTCACCTACTAATTATATGAAAATAAGATATGTTGTTTAATTTGAATTGAGCTGAAAACTGTTAATTGACATATAGCTTAAACTAAGAGGTAATATATATTAGATATAAAGATTATTTACCACTACTTTCAGTTGTATATTTAACTTACTTTATTTATTCTCATTTTTATAAAATTAGTCACACAAAACGTTTAATAATACTGCTTGTTACTATAATCTATATTTATCACTAGCATAGTAAGCAAAGCATTTAGTGCCTGGTAACTGGAAGCACCATGGATGTCACAAATTGGATTGTTTCAAATAAGCTATGCATTATAATGTTTGGCAAGAATTTTTGGAAAAAGTGTGCAAATTATTCAAGTAAATACAGTATTACTCAATTCATAAAACTATGGAAAAATTTATCCAGCAGAGATATTTATTTCTTCAATAATTAAACTTTATTAGGGTGGCTATACTCCTCACAGAAATTTTGAGTAAAAGCAAACTAATAAAAATAAAAAAGTTTAGAATAAAAAAGCCTTAATCAGAAGATATATTTTATTCTTTTAATGAACGTGTGCTTCATTTTAAATCCAAATACTATGATTAATTTTTATCTTTAACCAGGTAAGCAAGCAGCCTGCATCTTACCCGGATATTTTTTTTTTATGAACTATGTCATAATCCCAGTCCTAGCACTCCTGAAATGAAATATACTGAGCTGCCACAGAACATTGATGATAACATGTACTGTATCTTTCATGATTATATTCAGGGGCATAGCTACAGTAGAGCAGTTGGAACAAACTGCTCCAGACGCACGTATCATGAGGGTGCCAAATTAGAAAGGTGAAATAAAAACTTATAAAAACATTTGTAAAAATATTATAATAATAAAATTTCATATTTTCAAACAAAACAAAAGTAATTAATTTATAGAAATTTGCTGAACTTTGTATATTTATTAGTCACACACACCTGGCTTTTAGACAAAATGAATCTCTTATTGCTAGAGCCGGCTAAGTATTTTATTGCCGTGTTTACTCCTTTCCTGACTAATGGAAAAGTGGTTCAACCATAGACGTTGTTAGTCAGCAAGAAATCAACAATGCAGCAAATTATTGGCACAAAGTGTTGCGATGCATAGTAGATGTAACTATAACGCTTGCTATAAATAATTTCTTTTCCAAGATGATAGGATTACAGATCTTTAAGATGTAGGAACTTCACAAGGAAACTTTCTAGAAATAATTAAATTACTTTCTTGCTATGATGATGTTTTAGCAGATCTATTAAAGAAACCCAAAGGCAGTACCAATTACTTGAATCCAGATATACAAAATGAATGAATTAATTTGATTGCACATNAATTATAATAAAATTTCAAATTTTCGAACAAAACAAAAGTAATTAATTTATAGAAATTTGCTGAACTTTGTAGATTTATTAGTCACACACACCTGGCTTTTAGACAAAATGAACCTCTTATCTCTAGAGCCAGCTAAGTATTTTATTGCCATGCTTACTCCTTTCCTGACTAATGGAAAAGTGGTTCAACCATAGATGTTGTTAGTCAGCAAGAAATCAACAATGCAGTAAATTATTGGCGCAAAGTGTTGCGATGTATAGTAGTTGTAACTATAACACTTGCTATAAATAATTTACTTTTCCAAGATGATAGGATTACAGATCTTTAAGATGTAGGAACTTCGCAAGGAAACTTTCTAGAAATAATTAAATTAGTTTCTCGCTATAATGATGTTTTAGCAGATCTATTAAAGAAACCCAAAGGCAGTACCAATTACTTGAATCCAGATATACAAAATGAATGAATTAATTTGATTGCACATGAAATTACTGTCAAAATTAAAAGTGAAATGGAAGAGGCCACTTTCATAACAGTAANTCTTGCTATGATGATGTTTTAGCAGATCTATTAAAGAAACCCAAAGGCAGTACCAATTACTTGAATCCAGATATACAAAATGAATGAATTAATTTGATTGCACATGAAATTACTGTCTAAATTAAAAGTGAAATGGAAGAGGCCACTTTCATAACAGTAATAACAGATACAACACAAGATCTATCAAAACTCGATCAGCTAAGTATCATATTCAGTTATGTTTTAATAAAAAAAAGATGAAAATGAAAAACCAATCAAGCCACAAATAAAGGAAACATTTCATGGATTTTATTCAGGTTACTGATATCATAAGGATTAGAAACAGTTTTAAAATGTATTGAAAATTTCACCATCTATCAAAATTGCATGGTCAACATTACGACAGGGCTGCAAATATGAGTGGTACCTACTCGGGGTTACAAGCAAGAATTAAACAACGAAATTCCGCTGCCAGATTTGTATATTGATGTTCTCATAATTCAAATTTAGTGATCAACACCAGTGTCACCAAGATACAAGAAGTCAGGCAATTTTATGAACAGTTAGAAATTTTTTTTTTTTTTTTTTCAGTTCTGTTAGGCATTGGGCAGCGTTAATGGAAACAATTCAAACCAACTTAGCAGAAACATTGAAAAGTTTCTCTCCAACACAATGGTCTTCCCGTATTAATGCTCTTGATGCACTACATTCTCGTTATTTTGTTGTAATTAAAATATTGACATAATTATCATTAAATGGAAAAAATTATGATGAGCAACATGAAGCTAAAAATTTGATTAATTATTTTGAACAATTTTCAACTATTATTTTGATAATAGTACAAATTAAAATACTTAAACCAATTAATACAGTCTCGAAAATGTTGCAGGTGCTCATGAAGATATAGAGAAATCTGTTGAGATGCTTTCATCATTCCTAACCCAATTCCAGGACTTAAAGAATAATTGGGAGTTTGTTAAAAACAATGCCTTTGAGTTATCAGCTATATGGAATATTGAACCTTCTTTTTTCCAAAAAAGATTTCATTGTATGAAAAAATTATTTGATGAATTACAGATAGATGAGCGCATTGAAAACAGTGAACAATGTTTCAAAGTTGGTGGGTTTTATAAAGTAAAGGATTCAATAATTAATCAATTAACAATTAGATTTGAATCCATTCAAGAATTATGTACACTTTTTAAGTGCTCATTAGCTGCATATCTTGTTGCATCACCTCATAAAAATATACTGGAAAAATCAGAATTGTTACAATCGGCATATCCCTCCGACATTTCGCCTAGTTTTAGACTTCAATTGCTTTGAATTAAAATTTGTTTTAATACTCACTTAAACCTCTATATGCAAAGTTTCCAAACTAATTTTAATTCACACTGTAGCCTCAAGTGGCTTCTCCAACATTATTGCAGGATGCCTGATTTCTTGCATATATTTTGTCAATACAGTTTTTTAATGTGTAGTAATTATTATTAGGTATTCCGTACTTAAAGAATTATATTTTGTTTTATTATTATATTTGCATTTATTAAATTGAATGTCTTATTACTGAAATGTCTTGAATCTCNTCTTGACTTTAGTCCCTTCTATTGTTTTAACAAATAACAAAAATCTTTCATTGTTCATTTGAGACCTTTGATTCCTCTTACAAGCATCTGAAAATGCGATTGTTAATTTCTCAATTGTTACCCCACATTCCCCAATTGACCCCATTCGGATCTTGACATTTTTATTCATGCTCCATCTTTTAATTCATGGAACTAGTTTTATACATGACCGTTTTACTCACCTAACTATAACTCGTAAATCCTTTTTTATTCATTCTCTCAAAACCATTAGGATTATATAGCATCAATTACTTCAGGACTTTTTACTTTCAAAAAAAATTTTTTTAATGTTTTTTACAACCTGGTTTTTATTTTATTATTATTTTTTATATTTTTTTTATTACCTTTTTATTTTTTTATCTGTTGATTTTTTAATGGGAATTATTGTTCTGATAAATATTTATCAAATGTTCTATGACTACTACTGTAAGTCAGTTTAAAAAATAATAAATTATATAGGTTTATTAAGATTTGTACCTCATTATTAACATTATTCAACTTATGAGAAGAGTTCCAGAATGGAACTTCAATATTATGAAGTTCCATTCTGGAACTCTTCTCATAAGTTGAATAATGTTAATAATGAGGTACAAATCTTAATAAACCTATATAATTTATTATTTTTTAAACTGACTTACAGTAGTAGTCATAGAACATTTGATAAATATTTATCAGAACAATAATTCCCATTAAAAAATCAACAGATAAAAAAATAAAAAGGTAATAAAAAAAATATAAAAAATAATAATAAAATAAAAACCAGGTTGTAAAAAACATTAAAAAAATTTTTTTTGAAAGTAAAAAGTCCTGAAGTAATTGATGCTATATAATCCTAATGGTTTTGAGAGAATGAATAAAAAAGGATTTACGAGTTATAGTTAGATGAGTAAAACGGTCATGTATAAAACTAGTTCCATGAATTAAAAGATGGAGCATGAATAAAAATGTCAAGATCCGAATGGGGTCAATTGGGGAATGTGGGGTAACAATTGAGAAATTAACAATCGCATTTTCAGATGCTTGTAAGAGGAATCAAAGGTCTCAAATGAACAATGAAAGATTTTTGTTATTTGTTAAAACAATAGAAGAGACTAAAGTCAAGAAGAATGCTACAGGAGAGGAGTCATATTCTGTCGTGACGTTGACCCCTCTCATGCTCTCCATCGGGTTTTGAATTGTCTCCAGGTGATAATGAGAGACCAATGGAGAGGCTCCTTTGGATGAAAACTTGATAAAACAGTGTGTTTCAAGGACATTCGGAGTTCTTGGTTCATAGTGCTCCCCTCCTTCAACAACAAAGGCTTGTTTGACACTCTAGGATTTGTTTTCACTATCCCATCCCATCAAAATTCGCCCAGGTACAACTGATCATTGGAGATCATCTTTGCAAGTTGTGCTGTGTGCCCCAGGACTGTCGCTCTCCTCATCACCTTCGCCAGAAGAAACAAAATGATCACTGGAACATTTGGACTGTTTTTGAACTGACTTGTTTCCCACTGTTGGATAGGCATTACGCCTCATTATATGAATAGTTGTAAGGAAATTTATATATCTATTAAACGGTTTCAAATGGTAAACCTGTCTTGGTGAGTCTTTCCACATCCACATCACTGTTTTGACCACTTTACTGTTGTGACACTTTCCATCCAATCGGCTAACCTCACAAAAATATAATTTGAACTTAAATATGAATAATATCACAAATGTATGCATATTGTAATCAGTTATTGTGCATGGATACTGTAATACAATACAGTGATTTGGTTAGTAGAATCATGCTTCAAACCAATGTTCAATCTTTTAATTAATTAATTTTGGTATTTTATTAATATAAAATATTCATAGACACATTCATGTTGTTAAAAGTATCAAAAATCATATGAAGGGAATGTTTCAATTTTTTTGTATTTGTTTTTATTGTTAATTTTTATTTATTATTAATTCATTGTAAGCTTACTTTAACATTAAAATTATAATAATTATGTTGGACCAAGTTGCATTTCAGAAAGTTGTTTTTTTTTCTTTTTTTTCACTTTTTGATACTAATGCACAAATCCAAGTTAGTCAAATATAAACAAACTTGCCAGTTTTTGTTATATAATGAGCATTTATTTTCAATTATATTAATAGTATTATGTCTAATATTTAACTATTATCATGGCATTAGTGAATGTAACCAATTGTTTAGACTTGAAAATAATATTTTTAAAATACATTAATTTTGGCCATCATACATTGAGAGATTCTATGTTAGGGACTAATTGTGTATATATTACAAATAATATATGGGATTCCCACTCAAATTTTTGTTTTAAATTCTATGATTTTCTCTGACTTTTCCTGACCAACTTTGTACAAATTCCCTGACCCTCACGTCCTTTACAGTACAGCACATTAACCAAGTAAAGCATTTAACTTACTATGCACATAAACTATTGCTTTTTCAACTTTTTAATTAGTTATTTTTTTTAATTAACAGTTACATATTTTTTATAATTGCTGAATTATTAAAATAAAAAATAATATGTTTAATTAAATTAGTTTTTCCTGTTATTAATCCACAACCATAAATCTACATGACCATGAAAAAAAGAAAAAAAACCCATTATTTATTTATTATTCATTAACAAATCCCATAGAATCCATGTACAAAAGTGTATATTTATTAAATTTATCCCTTAACAAATTTCCTAAACTTTATAAAATATTAATAAACTGAAAAAAAATATCAGAAATTTCGTTATGCAATCAAAATTATTAAAATGAAAAACAAATAATATCATTTAAATTAAAATTATTTCCCATTTTTTGTACTTTATCATTTTTTCTTTTTATCAGTTCATTCACATTTGTCCTCAAATTGAGAGTGTAAACAGTAATTGTGAGGGATTATCATGTGCCACCATTACACATACTACCTTTTATATTAATAGTCACATATTCAAAATACAATTTTCACTTTTACATCTTTTCTAGATATTATATGATATGAATTTATAAAATTATAAATAAAAATAATTTTAAAAAATAATCCATTTCTGGTCTCAGTTCTGCAAATCAAATGAATTTATTAAAAACTTTAATTTCAGTTCAAAGGAAAACATTTAACTTAAAGAAAAATATTTAAATTGTTAATAAATTTGTCTTTAATATCATGTATGACTAATAGTTGGATTAGCTTTGATATTGATTAAAAATTCAAATTATTTTCATCTTAACACATTTTTTTCTATTTATGTTTAAAATCTCACATTTAGATTTGTTTACCTAGACAGGTTGTCCATGCCATCTCTCCTAAAGATCCACAATCATCCTGCGTGACCAAATGCTTATAAGGATAATAGGCACATTGTTTGGATTTATAACAATAGTAACACTGAAAAATTTAAGATATTTAAATAAAGTCTATTAATTAAAATTTTGTAAATAAACATGGAAAATTTAATACTAGTAGTTTTAATTAATTTTCTAGTAGTTTTAAAAATGTCATTATCATATCTTCTGAATATAACATAAGTGTATGCTAATTTAGTTGATATAAGCTATATGAAATAAATAAGAAATCATATTTCAACTATTTGATATAATTTGAATAATGCGTTATTAATTAGTTCTTGTATCTCAAACATCATATGATTGGAATAAAGTGTCAGAAAAAATGCAAACTGATGAACCTTATAAATAAAATTCAAGGTTAGTTTAATGCAGATAAAATACAAATATTTTCATTCTACAAGGATGAAGAACAATTACAGTAATACCTCGACTTACGCGAACCCGGAGTTACACGATTTTCAAATCTCAACGATTTGTCTTTTGTTTGAGTGCCACGCTACTCTTGATTACTCACTCCCCCCATACTATTGTTCAGCTTACATATTCAGACATGTTGCGTGGAATCAACGCATAGCTACAATTTATTTTGTGTTATTTATTCCTGTGTTTGTTATATCTATGGAGACTTGAGAGACTCTACTATGTCATCCAAACAAAGTAGAATTGATTCTTCTGCATCAAACATAAAAAGAGAAACTTTATCTTTGGAATGTAATATTAACATTACCAGTATTAAAAACTTCAATACAAAAATGAAAATTTGTGAATTGGCAAAGAAGTTTGATCTACTGGAATCAATGGTCAGAACAATTATAAAAGGTAAAGAAAAAATTCTCGAAGTTGTGAAAAATGCTCAATCTTTAAATTCAAGCATCATTCGTAAACATCATGGTATTATTGCTGAGATGGAAACAATGTTATCTAAGATTTTATTAAACATTTTTTTCTAAATTTGTTTTCTTTAGTCTCTGGCCCCAATTAAAAATAATTTGTATGTATTTATATGCGAAGTTATACCCTGACTTACACAATTATAGCTCGGTCCCACCTATCGTGTAAGTTCAGGGTATTACTGTATTATAAACATGGCAATCTTTATAACAACAATAACAGTCAATATAATTTTTTTTAATTTTTGTAAATTCTCATTTATATTTATATTTTATTTTGTGTTACCGAATTCATGTTATTTTGTATCACATTATGTACACTTGTGTATTATTTATGTATTTGAGTGTTTTCAAATAGTTTTAAAATGTTCCTTTCCTCAAATTCCATTTTGGAACACATTAACCTGAAGATGATCTATATAGATCGAAAATGTTTGTATTTTATCTGCATTAAACTATACTGGAATTTCATTTATAAGGTTCATCAGTTGGCATTTTTTCTTAGTCCTTGTATGTTCCACAAAAATGTGTGTGTTAAATATTAACTGATAATCACTGATATAACAAAAAACAAATTGTTCTTCTGAAGTTTATCTTTATTTACAAATTGCTCTCTAGCATTTTCAGACAACTAAATCCATCATCAGGAGATAAAAAATTTTGTATGTCTCCTGACAATGGACTTAGTTGTCTGAAAATGCTAGAGAGCAATTTGTAAATAAAGCTAAACTTCAGAAGAACAATTTGTTTTTTGTTATTTTTAAAGAACTTAAAGAGTTGTTTTCACATTAATAATCAATGATAATTTAAAATCTACCTTTTTGCTTGCTTTCACACATTTCTCACAAGTTGTGTTGGTAAAGCTAGAACATACTATAAAAATTAAATAAATAAGTTAAAATCATGTCATAAATACTAAGATACTAATGTAATTAATAACTAATAAAAATTTATTTAAATATAAACAGACTTTCTATATAAATTGCTAAATCTTTATTCTCTACAAACAAAATAATATATATCTATTAACATTTAAATATGATATATATATGAAAGTACTGTACATAACTGTTATTAATTTATACTAATTAAACAAAAAGCAAAATTTATAATAATTAAAAACAAAAATAATCACTAAATATTTTTTCAATTTAATAATTTTTGAATATGAAAAGGTTACTTAAAAAAAATTAATTTTATTTTGTAATTGATGATAGTAAATTGTGAGATATTTAATAACTCTTTTAATGTGACTTTATTATCTATAACACAAATAGACAAATTTAGAAAAAAATTTGGTATCATTTTATGTTTCATCAATTATCTGTACCAGTATATAATTTTCATTAAAATATATATATTTTTTTTTTAACATGAAATATTGATTGCAGTAATAACTATTTTGATGACCACAGTGACTTCTACCTTTTTTCATTCCAACAATATCAAAATTTTATAAAACTGATTTCTCACTCACTTTAAAAGTATTTGTTAAATTAATGCTAACAGTATGACATCTTTTTTCAAATAATACATTAAACAAATCTCGTCATTCAATGAATTAAAATCTTATTATAGTATACATTCCAGCAACAAGTTCTAAATGCTGCTCAAATATTCATAATGGCAAGCAATTATTAAATATAATGTGCTGTTGTCAACTATGTTGTTATAACACACCCATAAATGGTATTAAATCTTCAGAATATACATCAAACTGCTACATATAAAATGTTAAAAACTGATATACAGGTATACCTCGCCTTACGTCAGTAATTGGTTCCAGGAAAACGACTTAAGTCGAAAAACGACGTAAGTCGAATTTACTTGTCTCCAAATCTACTTGTCACTAGGCTAAACCATAAATTGCCAATTCCGGTTCTGTATTTTATTTATTAATGCATTTTTAATAATGTATGGTTAATAAGGATCTATTTTAAGCTTACAAACAAATAAATTTTAGTTTTTAATATAGTACAGAAAAAAGTAATCTAAATTTACAAATGCATGTACAGTACTGTAAATACAGTACAAACTTGTAAATGTATGTACAGTATTTTAATATGATTTTATGTGCTTTAAACATTTTTCTAGTGATATTGCGACTTCAATATTTGT
>NW_019384391.1:783393-810623 GCF_000671375.1 Centruroides sculpturatus | reverse complement strand
ATATGGTTAATAAAAATCTATTTTAAGCTTACAAACAAATAAATTTTAGTTTTTAATATAGTACAAAAAAAATAATCTAAATTTACGAATGCGTGTACTGTAAATACAGTACATACTTGTATATATTTTAATATGATTTTATGTGCTTTAAACGTTTATCTAGTGATATTACGACTTCAATATTTGTGGCGGACAGACGTAAAGTCGAATAAAATGACTTAAACTTGATTTTTATTTTTCCATATACTTTTTTGACAAACGACGTATAATCGGGAACGACATAACTCGAAACGACGTAAGTCGAGGTATACCTGTACTTAATTGAGATTTTTTAAAATTTTGTTTTCATGACTTATAATTTAAATTTTCTTTTAGAATTATAAATGTATAATAAAAAACCAATTTTTTTTATCATCAAATGATATTAATATTTATAATAACAACAATAATCTGTTTTATTGGACCTCATTAACAATTTTTAAAGTGAACTGCAATAAAAGAGATTTTTGTCACTGTTATATTCTTTAAAAAACTTGGAGTTGTTTCTCATTAATATTAATATTTGATGATGATAAATAATTAATATTTATTATTGCTAACAAGAATTCAGTAAGGCTCAGATAGGACAAGATGAGATGATAAGCAGAACGGCATATATTTCAATTAACACTGTAATAGAAAACTGTAGGAGCTCCCAGCAAATTTTTTTGAAGGGGCCTACTTTTTACTTGTTACAGGTTCAATAAAAAATAATACTAATCTTAATAATACTAAAAATTCATTTTAAATTCAAATAAATTATTTACTCATATTTTTTTCCTTTTTTGATAAAAAAAATTATATTAAATTAATAATAATAAAGATTTATATAAGATTTTCTATTATAAAATCTCATTAACAATAATAATAATAAATTTTATTAATATTAATAAGGATTAAGCTATCATTATTAGATCCTTATTATAAATCTAATAGATTTATAATAAGGATTATGTTATGTTAATTAACATAATAGAACTTAGATATTTGTAAAAATCATAAGAGAATTGTTTGATTTATGTTTCCATTAAAACCACTGTAGGTAAACATATTTCCTTTAGATAGTTGAAAATATAATCAGTCTCCTGAGACTTACTTATTATGAAGACAAAATAAAATCATCTACAGTAAAAATAGATTTAGTTTAAGATTTGTTCATATGAAGAAACGTAGAAAATAAAATATTCTTTACAAAAGTTTCCATGTTAAATATTACACATGCTTTATTACCAACTTAAAAATTTCTTCTAAATATAGACCCAAACATTGCTGAATTCTCTGCATTGTGGGATCTGTAAGAATAACTGTTATAATCCTGACTTCCGTGGATATATCAAATTTTTATTTTGTTTTTTGACTCTTCCTGGCCGTAAAACTAACTGTATCTTCTTTGTAATGTAAACTTAATATTGTAATATATAGCCAATTATTTGTGATGTCAATAGTTACAAAAAATGATAGGGTCCATATACTCATAATTATTTCATATTCTATACACCTATTTCTTTTTCTTTAATGTAACTTTTTACTACATTTTATATATCTTCCAACACCTCTATGTTATTCATTAAAAAAATTGCATCTTGTACTGTACTTTAATACTGTTATTTTATTATTATTAATGATAATGTTACATCATTAATATCATTAAATTCATAAAATATGCAACAAGCATTATTTATAAACTTCAAGATATCAAAATTAAATAATAAACATCATATTATATTTTCATAAAAATATGTGATTAAAATTATTCATATTTCAGTATAAAGTAAAAACTTATATTAAACATTAAGTAATTTTTAATATTATATATATTTTCCTGTTGATCTGAACATCTTCATTCCATAATCTAATGTCAAATCATGTATTACTAATACATTTACACTATCATCATCATTATAAATATATTTCTAATATGTTTATAAAGTTTGTATTCTACTTATTAAAAAATACAATAAATAAATGACAAAAAAATAAATTAAATAATAAATGAAGTATTTCAACACAAGCTGTTTTTAATAAGTTAATGCTAATAACAAGAAATATATACAATATGGAGAAATACAATAAAAATCAATATAATGTTACAAAAATACAATTTTGAGAATTTTTAATAAAAAATAATAAAAATTAAATGTTTTGTCTTTAAAATAATTATTATATGAATTTAATTATTTTAATAAAATATATTTGAAAGGAATGTAAATAATATAAGTTCTCGTATGATTAATTCAAAACAGTGAACTTACAATTACTGAGTAAAGCTACATTATTATTGAAAACAACATTCATTCAGGGACATTAATCTAATATAATAATATAAATTTACTAGAATACAATAGTTCCTTACTTAATTATAATAAATATAATTTAAATTTAGCATGAGATGGTGACCTAACCATCTACCTCCTGTCAAATTAGCAATTATTTAGTTTTAATAGAAAGATAAAGAAATCCAGCTGTTCATTTGATATTTGAAATATAATATTGTTATGCAGGATAATTATACATAATATAGTTTGTCACAATGAAAAAAACTGCAACTGAATAAATCATATTATAATAAAATTTAGGAAAATTAACTTTTTTTAATAGAAGAATAATTTCAAGTTGAAAAAATAATAATAATAAATTAGCATTTAAAATAAAAAAATAGCACTAATATTTAAGAATGACCCAAATATGTTAGAATTTAGAATAACAAAATAAAAAAATGTTTATTCTCATAAATAAACATTACATAGACAATGCCTGGATTAGTTTACTAAATTCATTCACTTTTCTTTGTGAGAATTTTGTTTTCAAAATTTCTCTACTTTTTTCGTATTTTATTTAGATTTTGATTTTATTTTCATAGTTCAGTTATAATATAATGTTAATATTAATTTTAAATATTAATATATTTTGAAATTTGTATCCTAAAATGAGATAATAATAATCCATGAAAACCTTTCTGTACAAGTGTTATGTTCTTAAGTGTTATTATTATTCAACGAAGTGTTAAGTTGTTGGAAGTCGTTTTGTGTCCTAAAATGAGAAATTATATAGTATTTTAATTGCATTCTATTCTGTTGAATATGTTTATAAGCTGAAATTATTGAAAATATTGTATTTATTGAAATTTTAGCTTCCTAAACTAAGCAGTTACCGGTATTTATTTATTCATGTAAATGACAAAATATAAAATTTTTATGTTAATAATTTGATAATTTATTTTATAAATGAAAATATATGACAGCATATAATTTCTCATAGTTCAATGTTTTCTTATTAAACAGATAATTCATTCACATTTTGTGAATGAATTATATGTTTAATAAGAAACAATTCATATGAAACAAAAAAATATAATTTGTGTTATAATTTTTCAATGATCAAAATATTCAATTAATGCATAAAAACTTAATCCATAATTATAATATTTTTAAAGAAGTTGGGAACATTACAATGCATTGAATTTCATTAGTTTTAATAATCAAAATTATTAAAATTATCAGTGTATGTCTACACATTGCAGAAAGGTTATAGAGGGAGAGGATCTGGGGATTTTTCTCCAAATCAGGAGAAACTTAAGGGCTTGTAGTGGTACTTTACCCCTTTAAATAAATCTTTAAGACTGATTTTTATTAATAAAAAAACATTGTACATCTTTTTTTTTTTTTTAAATGGCAAAAAGGGCTATACCCCTGGCCCCATACAAGCTCTAGATAACTCTGACTAGTTACAGTACATCTGTAAATAGGCTATATAAATAGTTTACAATATGCTAAATATCTTGCATCATAATTACTTCAAAATAAAAATTGATTTTTAAAGTAAAATAAAATGTTGTATTTCTCTAAAACCCTTTCTATTGCCTGAAATATATTCAGATATTTAGTTTACGTTAAATTTAATTGCACTAGATTTTAGTTATCATCATTAAAATTTAAAATTTCTTAAAGTAATATAATAAATAAATATAATAAAACATAAATGCCGTATTAACAGAATACTTATTATAAAATTTTTTATTTTATCTTTAATAAGCATTAATTAATACTTTAAAATTGTTTTTTTTATTTTATATCTGAAAAATCTGAAAAATGTCANATTAATCGAAAGCTTTCCAGTTGGCAAATTTAAATTTCCGCTAGTGCTGTAGCACTGACATCTTTGGCTATGTCTTGGGCTATTCCAATATTATTTTTGTTGGTGTGCGTGTTTTAGCTGGCAGCACTGGAGCAACCATGAAAGGGCACTAAACGACGTGCCAGGATTTGAACTAATTTCAACATGGGATAAGTTAATATATTTTTTCATACATAATTGGTTATCCAAAAAATCGATTTTCCGGACAACCCCAGTCCCCAATTGATTCGTATATTAATTGAATAAAAATGCACTTTAAAATGGTGTTTCGTCGCTTTTTATTAATTACAGACCCAAATAAAAGAAATATTTGTGTTTTTCAAATAAATTTTCGTTTGTCTCTTTTATAATAAAACGAATTTATCTATTTCTAAGTAAAAATTGAAAGTGTCTGTAGAGGTAATTTTTTTAAACATTCTTTTTCGTGATAAAGTTTTAATACTGTACTTATTACTATAATCTAGATATGTTAATCCTTAAATATACAAGTATATTTAAGGATTGGGTCACAAGTATGTATAATATATTAATACTTGTGGCCCAAAACCAAGGTCTTAAAATATTCTAAGACCTTGGCCCAAAACTCCTTGACTTCTTTCAATGTGGCCCAGAGAAACAAAAAGGTTGGAAACCCCTGATATAGAGAAAAAGGGCAATTGGGGACCCCAAATCCATCTTTTATAAGAAAATATTTTTTCCAAAAAATTTCCCCTCCGAAGAAAAATTTCTAAAGACAACACTGTACTGTACGTAGGACCACTAATTCAAATTCGCCCGGGTCCCATACCGACATAACGCGCCATTGCATAACAAGGGAAAGTATTGGAATCGTGTCAAATTTGACCCTACAGGTGTTTTGTAAATCTCTACGTTTTGAGACCCCCTGAACCCAAAAATGTATTGTTTGTTTGTTTAGTTATGGCAACGCAACACTTGGGCGATCTGCCTAGGGGGAATGTCTTCCGGGATGTCTTTTGTAAGGGAAACTGGCCCCTATGTATGCCTTACAGACGTGGAGGCAACTCCACGTAATCAGTCCGTCCAAGCGAGGCGCGAACCTGGTGGGAACTCCCAAAAATGTCAAGAAAGGGTAAATCTATGTGTCTGTGTTGGTGGCATCCTCTTTCTTGTCATGGATTGTCAAGTTTAATATCTCAGGATTAAAGTTAAGATACGAAATTTGACAGAGTAGTTTTTGTACTAGGGGAATTGATGCTATTAAATTTTCGTGGTTAAAGGTCAAAGGGATGAGAAGATAGAGGGATCATGTATCATATTTCGAGTGGCGAATGTCAACTCATTTTCCGAATAAACTGTTTCGACGGCAAATAATATAATACAAAAAAACACGTTCCAAAATGAATGAAAGACTTTTGTAGTTTGATACATTTTAATTAAATGACTTTTTCATTTCTACAACAACGCTCATTTCAATTTCAATCGAGCATCAGACGGAAAACATGACGTCTAAAATCGCCATGGCCACTGTTATTGACAACAATAAACGATCGATTCGCTGACATTTTGAATGTCAATTTCAAAAACGTGTGCCAAATTTAAAAAAAAAAAAAACGTGTTGCGTAATTGACAATTTTTTTTTTTCTTTTTAAAGTCTAACGCATTGCACCTAATATTATCATCGTATCTTTAACACGCCTTCGAATATTTAAAGGATAAAATCAAATCTAAATAATACTGAAGTATGTTTCTGCATATCGGACTTAATAAATCTCGTTGAAATATATAAATATATACTCGACTTTATATGAATTATATTATATATAATTTCCATATGGAAAAAGTTTTTTATGCTCAAAAACTAATGCTGAAAATCTTATGGTACTGAATTGTATATAATGCATCTACATTGTTTCTACTATAGTATTGATTTACATATGCAATTCTAATTTTTTTTTAAGTCATTATTTTCAGTCTAATGTTAAATCAATATTTGTTAATAGATTGTTGAAGTCGCCACATTAATAAATTTATTCTGGCTTTAAAAACTAACAATGAAACAGTCGTAGTNGTGATGTATAACAAGGCAATTAACTCAATAACCTAAAACCAGCAATAAGAACAGTCACTTTAACACAGCAAATGTTTACTTCTATCTTTAATGGACATCATCAGGCTAATGTTCAAAAACAAAACTGCATCTTTAGAAACAAACAGGTTCAAAGATGTAGGTGCTCACTGGTTAGTGTTTCTCCATCAGATAACCTGTGGATATATTAAGGCAGGGGTGTCCAACCCGCGGCCCAAGGCAAGTTCCAATGCGGCCCAATAAACGTGTAAACAAAGCCGACAAATTTTTATTATTTATTTATTTATTTCAACAACATAAACTCAAAAAAGAAGTTTCACAAACTTTATACATATTTTATTTTTGAGTGGAAAGGAAATATTTTCAAATACTTGGAAATGTGTGAATGAGGAAAGAATACTAAATAAAGCTGGAGTTGTGACACAAAGATTATAGTCCCAAATTCTTGGAAAGGGGAGAAAAGCCAAAAGTTAAAAAGTAGTGAGAAAGGTTAAATAGACGTTCTGTTATGCAAATATTAACCCTTAATTTTCCAACCTTCCTCACTTTATCTTTTGTCCTTTCTCTCTTTTCTCCTCGTTTGGGTCTTTAATCATTGAGTCCCAACTCCAGCTTTATTTAATATTCCTTCCAGCATTGCAAGATTTGGCTACTTTGAACCAAATTTCGTTACCCTTCTGTTAGTTTGGCGTAAAAAATATCATTTGGCGCATTGGCTACTTTTTGGGCTACATATTATTTATAAATATATTAGTTGAATAAAAATGCACTTTAAAATGGTGTTTCGTCGCTTTTTATTAATTACAGACCCAAATAAAAGAAATATTTGTGTTTTTCAAATAAATTTTCGTTTGTCTCTTTTATAATAAAACGAATTTATCTATTTCTAAGTAAAAATTGAAAGTGTCTGTAGAGGTAATTTTTTTAAACATTCTTTTTCGTGATAAAGTTTTAATACTGTACTTATTACTATAATCTAGATATGTTAATCCTTAAATATACAAGTATATTTAAGGATTGGGTCACAAGTATGTATAATATATTAATACTTGTGGCCCAAAACCAAGGTCTTAAAATATTCTAAGACCTTGGCCCAAAACTCCTTGACTTCTTTCAATGTGGCCCAGAGAAACAAAAAGGTTGGAAACCCCTGATATAGAGAAAAAGGGCAATTGGGGACCCCAAATCCATCTTTTATAAGAAAATATTTTTTCCAAAAAATTTCCCCTCCGAAGAAAAATTTCTAAAGACAACACTGTACTGTACGTAGGACCACTAATTCAAATTCGCCCGGGTCCCATACCGACATAACGCGCCATTGCATAACAAGGGAAAGTATTGGAATCGTGTCAAATTTGACCCTACAGGTGTTTTGTAAATCTCTACGTTTTGAGACCCCCTGAACCCAAAAATGTATTGTTTGTTTGTTTAGTTATGGCAACGCAACACTTGGGCGATCTGCCTAGGGGGAATGTCTTCCGGGATGTCTTTTGTAAGGGAAACTGGCCCCTATGTATGCCTTACAGACGTGGAGGCAACTCCACGTAATCAGTCCGTCCAAGCGAGGCGCGAACCTGGTGGGAACTCCCAAAAATGTCAAGAAAGGGTAAATCTATGTGTCTGTGTTGGTGGCATCCTCTTTCTTGTCATGGATTGTCAAGTTTAATATCTCAGGATTAAAGTTAAGATACGAAATTTGACAGAGTAGTTTTTGTACTAGGGGAATTGATGCTATTAAATTTTCGTGGTTAAAGGTCAAAGGGATGAGAAGATAGAGGGATCATGTATCATATTTCGAGAGGGGTCGGACTTAATGAAGATGTTTCTCGTTATTAGCATTTACAATTTTTTTTATAAAACAGCATCACTACTTTCAAAATTAAGCTTTTTGCCATTTTATAGTAATTAATAAAATAAAAAGTTTTTATAACAAAATCTCATAACAGATGGCGCCACACACAATTTTATTTTTTATGATTAATAATATAAAAGTTATTACAGTAGAGCGTCGATTTTCCGAATCAATTGGGGACTGGGGTTGTCCGGATAACTGATATTTCGGATAACTGATTTACGTACGAAAAAATAGTTTAACGTATCCGATGTCGAAATTTTTCTTCGTTGCGTGTCGTTTCGCGTTGAATTTTCGTCGATGTTAAGCCTAGCAAAGACTATTGTATCGTTAAAAATTATTTTTTTATTTTGTACAAACAAAATAAATATATTGAAAAATATAAAAATAATAAAAAATTATACTTCAGATGTTAATTTAGTATCAAAAACGTAAAATATTTGAGTAGCCCAAGACATAGCCAAAGATTGAAGCGCCACAGCACTGGCGAAAATTTAAATTTGCCGACTGGAATTCTTTCGGATGATTGACGTTTCGGATGATTGATTTTCGGAAAATCGACGCTCTACTGTATTTAAAATAAAATCTCAAAATAGCCGGAAAAATTATGCAACTTGTTGCTGGATTTTTGTTTTAATAAGAAAAAAATTCTGAAATCAGAAAAATGTTCAAATAAAACGCAAAAGCGTTAAAATAAGTAAATATTAACCTATTTTGAATAATATTTTTGCTTCGTAAATATAATCGAACCTTTAATAACGGCCACCTCCCAACAACAGCCATTCTTCAAGAGCTTCTCTTTTTATGGGAGAAATGCATCCAAAATAAATTATGTTTTTATTAAGATGTATTAATCATGATACTTAATACAGTATTAACAGAATCCTCAAAATAATGAAACATCATATGAAAGTCGCCAGTATAAAAACATTTTAACAATTTCCAGATTTAGGAAGTCAAAAATATGAATGTCTAAACTTTCTTTGGGTTAATTTGTGCATATAAAGCCCAGAAAATGGAGATTTTCACCCTATGTTAAGAATAGAAATCACCTACAAAACCTTAGCAATAACAATACGATAAACAAAAATAAATCTAGTATATACAGGAAATCTATTCATTCAGAAACCTTTAAAAATAGTGGATCAATTTAAACCAATAAAATTTAAAGATTTTCAGCCCTTGTTTGTTTCATTGAGAGTCTTTTTTAAATCGCTTTTTAGTTTCCTGGTTGTTATATATAACAGAGGTAAAATATGGAGATTGATAAAAAAAAAATGACTCCTCAATATTTTTACATTTTTGGACTCAGGGAACCTTGAAAAGTCGAGAAAAGCAGAAAAATTAGAGTTTATTTTTCAGTCTGTGTGAAGTGGACAAGGTTTTGTTCAACCAATTTAAGCTTAATTAATAATAACTCACAAACCTCCCTGTAAAATTTTTGAAATTTTACAGGGAAGTTTGTGTATTAGGGGAATTAATGCTATTAAATTTTGGTGGTTAAAGTCGAAGGGGTGGTGAGATAATGGGAGTCGTGTGTCATATCTCCAGTGGAATTGAACTAAATAAAGATTTTATTCATTTACAATTTAAAAAAAAAAAAAAACTCAATTCTATCCTCAAAAGTAAGCTTTTTGCCATTGTATAATAATTAAAAATGTAAGAAGTTTTTAAAATAAAAATCTCATAATGGATGGAGCTACTACAATTTTACCGGGAAAGTTATGCAACTCGTTGCTGGATTTCTTAAAATTTTTATTAAATTTTTTCAAAAGTAAATTCTATTAGTCATTTTGCAAATTGATTTAACAAACTTAAAACTTTCTTTACTTCGCAACTGGGTGCATAGGTAGACACTGGGCATCTTTAACATCATTCTTTATTCAGGAATATCTCATATAACGGTACGCGTTTCGGGTACACGCCCCTCTTCCGTCGGCTTATAATTAAACTCATAAAGCCCTAATTAACTATATACAAACTTCTGGTATATACCAGAAGTCTGTATATACCAGAAGTAATCCTTGACTTCTGGTATATACCAGAAGTCAAGTAATTTTAATTCGAATTTTTCTCGAATACGGAGCTACATAGATGACCGGCATGACTCAATTGTTGCCAGGAGATGTATGATGTACAGCAGGGGTGTCCAACCTTTTTGTTTCTCTGGGCCGCATTGGAAGAAGTCAAGGAGTTTTGAGCCACAAGCAGTAGCGTAGCGTAGGGGGGGCGGCCCGCCCCGGGCGGCATTTTTTAGGGGGCGGAAAAATTTCACAATAAATAATAATAATAATATCTTGTAAGAATTTGAACCATTTTATTTCATATTTTCGTCCACCTACGACTCGGACTGATTGAAATGAGCACGGCAATAGTGTTACCATCCATCCGGATAGTCCGCGAATCGACTCGCCGTTCGAGGATATCGTGCGCAACCTGTTGACCTTTTTTTTATTTTTGTTTTTTTTTTCTTTGATTATACAATTAATTTGTAATCATATACACCTCCAATATCCAATAGGGCTAGGTCACTTGCGTTACTCCTATTCAAGTCTCCCTAGTCGCTAACCGTAACTGATTTAGAACCGGCATGCACCGCAAATTATTCTTCGCATTGCAAAATGATATACGCATGCGTCAGGAACTTCTGTTCGAACAAACCTCACCTGCCGTCCGGGTAGGCGATTTTAAAAAGGTGGCAACATTAGCGCGGAATTTTTCATTACTTACTCTGTGACGAAACTGAATTTTAGTCTTTTAAATTGAGATACCTAAATAAGGGGGCGGTGAAATTTTCCTTCGCCCGGGCGGCTGACATCCACGTTACGCTACTGGCCACAAGTACAGTACAGATAATATATACTTGTGGTCCAATATACAAGTACATTTAAGGATTAGCATGTCTAGATTATAATAATAAGTATTAAAACTTTATCAAGAAAAAGGATATTTTAAAAATTACTTCTACAGACACTTTCAATTTTTACTTAGATATAGATAAATTCATTTATTATAAAAGAGACAAAAAAAAATTTATTTGAAAAACACAAATATTCATTTTATTTGGGTTTCTAATTAATAAAAAGTGATGAAACACCATTTTAAAGTGCATTTTTATTCAACTAATATATTTATAAATAATGTGTAACTTAAAAAGTAGCCAATGCGTCAAATGATATTTTTACGCCAAACTAATAAAAGGGTAGCCAAATTTGGCGCAAAGTAGCCAAATCTTGCAACGCTGGAAGGAGTACTAAATAAAACTGGAGTTGGGACCCAAAGCAAGAAAAGAAGAGAAAGGACCCAAGATAAAAAAGTGAGGAAAGTTGAAAAATTAAGTGTCAATATTTGCATAACAAAAGGTATATTTAACCTTTCTCATTATCATTTTATCTTTTNTTCTCATCTTTTCCTCCTTTTCCCAAATTTGGGTCTATAATCCTTTGAGTCACAACTCCAGCTTTATTTAGTAATCCTTCCTCATTCACACATTTCCAAGTACAGTATTTGAAAATATTTCTTTTCCACTCAAAAATAAAATACGAATAAAGGTTTACGGCTTTGTGAAACTACTTTTTTGAGTTTATGCCGTTGAAATAGATAAATAATAAAAAAAATTAAAACATTTTGTCGGTTTTGTTTACACGTTTATTGAGCCGCATTGGAACTTGCCTTGGGCCGCGGGTTGGACACCCCTGATGTACATGGACAAGACACCACTAAAGTTTTTCAAAAGCGTAAGATCAGTTGTTGAGTTTCGCTGATTTATGGGATCGTCTATAAATGATGTTACGCTAATTTTGGTGAATATTCCCCTCCCCTGGTCACATGTCACATTTTTCAAAACCCCCTTTAAAATTATGCCACGTCAGTCGCACCCCTCTTTTTTTTTAAAAAAAAAAAAGTACAACAATCAGAAGTGGAATTTAATTTAAGAAATTTTATTTACAGTAAATATCAATTAGCTTACTTCAAATTTTTTTCGTTTCCATGCATTAGTTAATTGTTCTTTTATTGAAACTATACCAAGAGGTGATACTTCGATTTCTGTACGAACACTTTCGAAGAGATTTTCCATGTTAATAAATTCTTCGTCAATCCATTCAACGTCTTCGGTAAAGTCATGTACGGTCTTCACCATGAGCTCTCTCTGCTTATCGCTGAAACGGTAGCGATTGTAAAAATTACAAAATTAGACATTTTATGTACAACTTGTGCTGATCAAATTTTCTCCTATACACCTTTGGCATTTTTATTCCCATGCAAATGTCCATGGACAGTGATGCCTGTGGGGAATTTTACAATATTGATACAGCAGAATAAAAGAGCAATGCAAGCGCGATTTTATTATACAAGATTCATCCATAACCTAAATTGTATATATAATAAGTAGTGACATCACGCTACCTTAAACCCCTCCCCTCTCTTGTCATGAATTGTCAAATTTCTTAAACTCCCCCTCCACCTTGGGGCGTGACATTATTTGTGGATAACCTCTATGCCTATGTTGTCTGCGATAACATAAGCATACATAAATGAACCTTTCTTATTTACCACAATCATACTGTTTATATGGTAAATAATAATACTGAAATTATTTTTAAAAAATGCCATTATTGAATATGTTTTAAGCATTATAATGCATGTAAAGGCAATAAATGTAGAATATGAATTTTTATATTGATATAATAAAAAGTAAAATAAAATATTTACTTTTATGAAAATGTTGTAAACCATTTTCTGCGATCCACGTAATTCTATTTGTCTTGCTGACATTCACTTGACACGTAATGATATTATATGTATATTTTAATGAGTAATAAGTAACAATATTCCGCCCAAACTATAAATTTATCTGTTGTCAGTACAAAAAAGTTGATTAAATTGATGAAATAAGGAAATGTAATACAATATTAAGACCAATTTCCCAAGGAAAGGCCTCCGGGGAGTCCTTTCTATGGAATATATTTGTATTATATTGATAGAATAAGGCAACGCAAACATTTGGGCGATCTGCCAAGGAGGAATGCCTCCCGGGAGGACTTTATATGGAAAAATGGCTTCTACTTTAGGTGCTACATACATGAAGAAAACCTATAAAACTTCAGGTGGCCAACCCGTTGGTCATATGCGAACCTACGGTCATTTACCAGTATCCAGTGTTTCGTGACTAAGTGGATACTCGGCGACTGTTGGACCAAAAAAATGTTGAATTGAAAAAATTCCAAATTCTATTTTTATGAAATAATACATATGAACTAATAAAATATTTTCAGCAAAATCTATAAATGATACAGTAACCTAGTATGACGTATAAATTTTAAAATAATTAATGGAAACCTTGAGTTTTTTATGGCAAGCTATGCTACCGTGGAAAATTTTTCGCGGAGACTTGTAGAGAAATAATTAATCAATAAATTTTTATGTAATTATTTGATTTTTTAAAGTTTTATAAAGGAAATTGTAGATTACAGTACTGCATCAAAGACTCCATTATCGAAGGTGTAAGATTACAAATCTCTTCAGTGATAAGCATAAATTTTTTTCTGAAGAGAACTAATCACACCAGTGATTGACTATGCCAACTTTATTGTATAAAGAAATGAATCTCGGGCCTTCTGCCCCTCTATAGTCCTTGTAAAATAAAGTTGGCATAATCAATTAATGGTGTGTTCCCTGTGTGATTAGTTCCCTTTAGCAAAATTTACGCTTATTACTAAAGGATCCATCTGGAAAAGGAGTAACAATTAAAGAACAAAAGTTACATATTACAATCACTTTTACGCTTATAATTTGTATAAATTTTTTCTTGATCCAGGTGAGGGGCAAATGCTTCAGTTTGCCACCCCCTGAAGTCGCCCATGTATGTGACAGATTATGTTTATAGAATGTTTATATTCTATTATTTACGGACGAAATTAAGATAAAATTTAAGTTTATTCACGTTTTTGAAATAATTAAATTATATAATAACAATTTTCATTTTGTTTATTAAAATATCTTAAAATCAGAAGAATTCTTTAAAACCTTTAAACAAAACGAGATACACAGATCAATTAATTAGTCTAAGGACCAAAAAATCTTGCCTCGGTATCTTTTACTTGATGATAGCGATTAGAAGAAGTTGTTTAAAGATTTTAAAGAATTTTTCTAATTTTAAGAAATTTTAATAAACAAAATAATATTTAATAAAATCGCTGCAATTTATGAAAAACAGTTTTGATAATTAACTATTATAAAGATAAATATAACGATAATTAAAAGATATAGGAGGAAAGCATGCAATTCCCTCTAAAACCTTGAAAAAATATCTATCTGTGATCAATTGAACTGTCTCTAAATTATCAGTGAATGAAAATTTTCCTAATGATTGTGTGTTTATCTTTTAACTGGACGGTTAACCTAAACGAAAATCTGATAGAAACAAGAAAGAGTTAATTTTAATGAATAAAATTGCAGTAAATCAAGATACTCTTTGCATAAAAAAAAATCTGAATATAATTTATTATACGACTCCTGCATTTTGATTCAATCGTAAAACTAGATCAAAAACAGATTTAGATATTGTATCTAGGCCATTGGCTTAAAGCAGAATTCATGAATATTTACTATATTTTTTATATTTTTTAACTCAGTTTTATCTTCTACAGACGGTAAATATTAACTATATTTATATATAAGTTTATTTAAGATATAATTTAAAAAATATAATGAAAATGTTTAGAAATCAGAAAAAAAAATATATATATATATATATAGATCCACATTAAAAAAAAATAATAAAAGTTTATTATATAAAAATTTCAAGTATTAAAAAAAAAATTCTGGGTTTAATCTTATTACTAAAATAAAAATGTAAGTGTAATTTGCTAATTTAAGAAGAAAAAGAAATCAATATTTCATATAATGACTTGGAAGATTTATAATATTTTAATTTAAGACATGGAAACTTTAATTATTGATTTAGAAACTACTCTTAATTTCAAATTTATTGATTAGATTTTGATAAATTAAATAAATTTAATTTTAAAAAAATATATTAAAAGATCTTTTAATTTTTTAACATCAATAACAAATAAATATTATTATTTAATACACTAAAGATTAATTGTTTTGTATATAAATTAATATCAATAATTATAAAGTAATTACTATTTTATAATATTATTAATCAATATTTGATTATATTTTTAATTATTAAAAAAATTAAATGAAACAAAGTTTGCTATTTTCATGTTAAAGATTTGCCTTTTAGATTTTAAATGAAAACTTTATTCATTATGAAAATACAAAATAATTGCTTAGTTTAATAAGCCAAAAATTTTGATAAGTGAAATGTTTCTCATCAATTATGTGACCATTCATAGCATATAAAAACACATTTAACAAGATAGAATGATGCATAATATAATTAAAACATAATAAAATTAATTGCTTTAAAGTATATATATTTAAACTTAAAGTATATTAGAAGCAATATATTATTTAGTTCTAATTAATTTTATAACTTTCAATAAATTACAGTATATAATACATTATAGTACCAAATTTTGTGAATTTCTGTTATAAAATGAATATGTTTTTATTCAAATTTTACAATGTTTAATCTTAGAAAATTCATATTTTTAAATACAATAATTGCTTATTAACATTTATGCTTTTATCTATATATAAATATTCATTTTTCAACTCATAAATTGTAATGTGAAAGTTCAGGTTAAACTTAATTTAAATTATTTAAAATAAAAATTAGAGATTAACTTTTAAAATTCCTTATTAATTTTTATGTTTTATTTTAAAAATTTAAAACGAATTTTTTTTTTCTCATAATTTATTAATTATTAATTAACATAGCATTATAATGAGTATATTATATTTCCAGTATTATTCTCCTATAATTTATTTTTATAATTATTTTAATAATTTAAGAATATCTATATTCTGTTGTCGTAAGTAGGTTAGGAGAACGAGTAGAAAAATTGATCAATACTATTGTAATTTCTTATAGAAACTAATAGAAAAAAGGCCTAGTTAATATAGTGCGTCACGTATAGTCTACATGTTAACTCAATGCATTTTATTTGAAACACGTTTTGCCATTAAGTAAATAAAAAGGAATATTATAAAGAACAATGCCAATTTAATACTCATTTTATAAAGTAGCTTAATCTCAAATTTAAAAAAAAAAGGAAAAAAAAAGAATACATCAACTACTATTTTTATTACAAGTAATCTGTAGATTAATGAGTTTTTTCCCCTTCATCTATTTATTCTTACGCTCTAAAAACTAAGAGACTGATAAATCGATTGGCATCAAATTTAGCACGTGCTATACTATACGACATACGTCCTTCGTTCATTTTTGGGACAAATTTCTAGACGAAAGCATGGATTCTACACATGGTTTGGAAGGTAATCTTAATTTTGAAGGAACGTAAAGGAAGAAATTTTGGATACTAACTAATAATACATCCGCTCTAATATAGTATCATGTGTGCTGCTGAAACGGTAATATTTTACTTATATTTTATTTAAATAAATAAGTTATTTTTTAGGTCAGCGTACGGGTAATATGTCTGTGAGGGTGTTTTATATATATATATACTTATATAACTGAGTAACTTTTAGTGTTAAAGTGTAACCGAATCATTAAGTAGAATGAATAAAAATAATAAAAGTTTTGAAAATTTAATATCTGACACGAAGTTTAAATGTTTAACGATGCTATACATTTCTGAAAGATTAGGTCGTTTATTGTAATAACGCCCTCACTAATCGCTTTTTAGGAGTTACCTTGTTTTAGGAGCCATTTATTAAAAAGCAAGAGGTAATTGAAAATTTTTAAATTCATTTATCATTTTAAGTATAATCAAAATTGAATTTAGTAAGGTATAGAAGAATATTTTGAAATATAAAATTTCATTACTTTGATATGTAAAATGATAGTAATTTAACTAATGTTTATTAATCTGTTAGAAGTTTTAAGTTTAAAACTGATAAATTATAATAGAATTATACTAATAAGTAATTAAATTTCATAGTTCGTATTATAGTATTGTATTAATACTTTATTGCAATTATCTTAATTACTTCCTTATCAGTGTAAGTTTGTCCTAATTATTTCTTTGTTATTGTATAAAAGCATGCTATTAGTTCTTAAATATATATAATTCATAGAGAACTTAATGAAATTAATAATATTAATATAATAAATCTTTATGATTAATTGTAATTTATTTATTGAATGCATTTTGAAAATAATTTCCGTCATATTCAATAAAATGCATTTACAGTAGTTAATGTATTTATTGCTTATTTATATTTTAACAAATTATTTTCTAGTCATTGAAATAGTAATTGAAATTGTTACAGAATAATACTGTGATAAACGTAATATAAATTAAATATTTAGAATACATTTATTTTATATACAATAATCTTACTAACGAGTAAGACTCATAAATTTAAGTAGAAAATAAAATGCATTTAATTCTATTCACTCTATATTTTATAATATAAAAACTTTTTATCATACATATTAAATTGTTTAAAGTATATTCTTCTATTGTTATCAACACTCATTTATTAAGAATTATAATAATTTCTGATAAACGAATCAGAACGAAGAAATGTTTGCTTCACCTGTATATTTAGTAACTTTGCTGAAAAGACACTTTTACAGGGGCAGCAACTATCGTTAATACAGTATATTACTTTTCATGACAGAAAAGCATTAGAATAAAAATAGTTAGAATAATTATCTATACTATTCGAAATAATTTACGTGAAATTATATTACAAGAAGCTATATTATGTCTTTTAAAATATATTTTTTTAATATCCAAATCTATATAATTGATAGAAATCGATGTTTAATATAATCCATATATTATATTAATATAATTACAAATTGATGTAGGTAATTTACAGTATTATCTAATTAAAATGTAATTTAGTATGTAAAATTAAAATATTTACGAAATAATATAACTTGATATGCAGCTCGATGTATCACGTTTTATTTAATGTAAGTTGACTTGGATATTTTCATAAAAACTTCTTAGAATTGAATAAAATATTTTGAACCTTATCTAAAATAAATACGGGCTGTTTTTTATTAAAATCTGATATTAGAAAGAGCACTTATAAATACTTAAATGTTCAACAATTATGACATCAATAAACAAAAAAAAAAAATTAATTTACGAGTTGCGTGAGGTAGTGATAACCCTGTATACCAGTCGACCTCCCTATAACACTGTTGATAATTCCGTTTTATATGAATTCCATGTTGTACGAGTCACTTAGATTTTACAAATACGTGAGCCGTTCACAGCCCGGCACACGTATTTGTAAAATCTAAGTGACTCGTACAACATGGAATTCATATAAAACGGAATTATCAACAGTGTTATAGCGGGGTCGACTGTAATTGTATACAAAATTTTTTAATACGCTAGTAATTAAGAAATTGTTGAAAATTAGGTTTTTATAGAATTTTTACGTTATTGTAATTATTCATTGCATACATACATTATTGATGAAAATAGACCAGAATAAAAATTTCTTTATAATATATTGAAATATTAATACATTTAATTTTTTGATGAAATTACAAATTTATTTAAGTTAACGTATAGAATTTTGATATTTGTTTTATTGTATATAATAGTGTATAAGCAGACATAGCAAGCGTTATATGAAAGGTGGCCATATTTTTGCCTCGAACCGATAAGGTCACTAATACGGTTAATTAATGACCAAGCGGTTAAAGTTGGCAATCTACCGCTCTGGGGACCGGAATCGATTCTGGACGGATCGAGAAACCCCAGAAATTTGTCGAGAGGTCGTCCGTCCATATATATCAGGTTCCGTCTCTTAAATTTGTCGGCCATTCCGTTGTGGGTCTGGCCGAATCCGTAATAGGCTTACTAAAACGACCCTGTTAGTGGCCACAGAGCGGAAAGAGTAAAAAAAAAAATATGCTCAGTTTACGGAACTTTCCGGCATAAGATTGGTTTCGTTTGATTTATTTGGTTACGGCAGGCGATCTGTCTATGGAATGTTTCCCAAGAGCACTTTTATGGAAAACTGGCGGCCCCTATTTAGGTTTTATAAATGTGAAGACAACGCCGAAAGCTAAACGTGGCTTTCGGCGTTTCGAGTTATCGAAGTGCGTTCTCAAACTCAATACCATACAAACATGCAAAAGGCATTAAGAGTGTGGGATTTAGACTATATCAAGACCAATATAAAATTCGACTTAGTAAGAGATTCGAGTTAATACAGTTCGATTCATTGAGAGTCAACTGCATGTAAAAGAATTGTTTCTCACATGTTACACTATAACAAAGTCTGTGTGATACTCTGGGAAAATTTTTTATGAATAGTCTGGGTCAAATCTCTTGAAGATTCCATTAATCATCTATCACCGATAAACTTTTAGAAAGTTAAAATGTTTTTAGAGTTTTATCAGCAAAAAGTACTAAAAATAGTATAATTTTTGAAGCCCAAAATGAAAACAAAGATCTTTCAATAAGCACTGAGTTCGTACTCTTGTAGTCGGAATGGACTCTATTCTTTTCTTTCCTTTTGTGCATAGACAAGAATTTAAATCGAAACAAAATGTAATTATATACAAGTAAAATGATTGTGTTATAGAGGTTTTCAGAACTCCATCATAAAAAAAATTGTAATGACGGGTTTCACTACGATGGTACACTGGACAAAGCAACATAACACGAGAGCGGAGATGCCTCCAGGGAGGACTTTCTATGGAGAAACTGTCTCTAGTTAGGTGTTAGACACGCGAAGAAAACCCAGTAAACTGCATTCAAATAGCCCGTTGATAAGCGCGAATCTTGGACCAACTTTCAATGCTTGTTGGTTTTAATCATCGGGCACTGATGTCGAGTGATTAAAATAAGTACTCGAATACTTTTATTGCATTACAAAAATAAGTAATTAATAAAAGTATTCGAGAAATTTTGTCAAGAGAAACCTAGAAGAATTTTTATGAGGATAAAAAGAAGAAAAAATTTCTATCGTAAACGTGCACGAAATGAATAACAAAGATGACGCGAATACCGAAAACAACAAAATATACATAGAGAAGATACTGTACTTGATTGAAATTTGAATAAAACATTACATTTGATGATTAAAATGAACGATATTAATTTCAATACAAGTTGTTCATTTTAAGAGCAGCGGCATAACTGGGCTTCGCAGAATTCTTCAATGCAAAGGTCCAAGAAGTTTCCGCTTTTTGGATGTTCTTAAAAATTTGCATTAATTTTTTTTGAAATTATGTATATCATAGCATTACCAAATAAGGTTTATTTATGTTGTGTAAAAAATGGCTTTTTTATTTCCATTTCCACTCCTTTCGTCCTACGGACACTAAGAAGTCATTTTCTTACATCCGGACCCCCATTGTAGGTCTGGAAGAACCTACAATGCTCCCATTGTGCCCGACATATCGGAATAGACCACTCGTGAAAAATCATTGGAGTAAGCTTTCTCGTTTGGATTAGATTTGAAGTTTTCAGAATAACATTCAAACTCATTTATTAAAAAAACAGTAAAGAATTTTAATTTAAATTAAACAATTTTTTATAGTACTATTACTTATAATAATAATTTTATAGGGGTAATGCTCACATAACGAGAAAAAACGCCACACTGAGCAGGAAAACGCGTAGGTCACCCTTTGTTTTCGCAAAATTAGCAGTCTAATCACGTGAGCACGCCGACAAAATCCGAGGCAACCGACGAAAACCGAAACCGACGATAACTGAAGTCAAAGAAAACCGAGGTATTACTGTATTTGCTAAAACAACAACGTGTCAGGCAAGTTTATCAGTCAAATTGCTTCCGCCCTGTGGGCATAAAGAATGTGAGGTAACAAGAGAAATTTTTATTTATAGTTATATATAATTAATTATATTATTTGTTTTCTATTTTATTTCAGTTATTTTGAGTTTTGGGAGTTATGTTAAACCTCGACAAACTTCCCACTAAAGCTTCATTTGCATAATCTTATAGTAACATTTAGGGTTTAAATATAGCTAAATTATGTTTTTATTTACATTTTTGTAACAGTTATTGGTAGAGATAGACATTAGACAATTTTTTTTTATTTATTTACATACTAAACACGCTGACAAAAATAAGTTTGCTTAACTTGTATTTCTATCAACGTCTGCTTACAGAATTATAAGTAGAATATTATTTAGTATCTCAGCCATACTTAAATCCTAAATTATTGGTATGTAATTCCACTTATTATTAAAGTTTTATCATGCAGTTATGCAAATGAAGCCATAGCTGGGACGTGTTGAGATAGCAGTTGAAGCTATCTCAATACGTCCTCAAAATAATTGAAACAAAATTAAAAATAAATAATATAAGTAACTAAATATAACTATAAATTAAATTTTTTTCTCTTGCTTCCTCACAAGAGACCCCTTTTCTACGTACAGCGAGAGAAAAAAAAATATCTGCACACTGTTATTTTTTGCTCACATCTAATATAAACGAATACAAAATAAATGATAAGTGAAGAATATCAATACATTGACAAAATTTTAATAGCTATCATGATAGGCTTAATTAATACAGTAGACCCCCTATAACACTGTAGATAATTCCGTGTTATATGAATTCCATGTTGTACGAGTCACTTAGATTTTATAAATACGTATTCCGGGCTGTGAACTGCTCACGTATTTGTAAAATCTAAGTGACTCGTACAACATGGAATTCATATAAAACGGAAAAATCAACAGTGTTATAGGAGGTTCGACTGTATTTAGTAATGTCTAACAATAATACCGATAAATAGCAATTTAACGTCAAAAAGTATCTGAACGCTAACAAAGGCCAACAAAAACAAAGAGACCTTTAAAAAATGGTGTAGTAATAGCATGTTTCTTGCATCGATCACAGCTTGTAGTCACCTGGGAATTGATTACAATATTATTTCGTTGTTTCTGGACTGATTTTATTCAACATTTCTTCTCTGAGTGATTGCTTCAGTTCTGTTGGAATTTTTTTTTTCTCACTTGTAACTCAAATAAATGCCACAAATTCTCTGTAGAGTCAGGAGATTGGAAACTGTTTTAAGTACATTTTTTACATCATAAAGTAACTACAACCACGTTACGTTAGCTATATGATAAGGATCATTGTCCTGCTGGAAAGAGTATGACTTCAATTATCAATATCGATGTACTGGGCAATAAGTTACTTAGCAATATATCAATGTACTACAACATTCATATTAACTTCAATAAAGATCAGATTGCTATTACATGACGACCGCCATTTTTCACAGTTAGCAGTAAATGTTTTGCTTGTAGAGAAATATTTGGCTTTTGCCATAGCTGTTTCTCAAGTTTACTTATGCAAAATAACGCTTATGTGCAAATACTTTTTTGCTCACTATATCATAATGGCTCCTCCAGATTCACAATAGAAGTAGCTAGGTAATGAGGGATGTGATCTGATATATTCGGGATCATCATGGAAAAAGTTCAAAGGGTACGTCCACCAATGACCAATTGGATAAAACTACTGGGTCATAGTTTTTCTTTTTTCTTTCTTGTTAGCACTAAGAGGGCCTTTTACTCGAGCCCATAGTAGGTTCGGCCACGCCCGCAATGAAGCGGCCGGATATTGAAGGACGGGGTCTGACATATCGGGAACAGACCACCACGGAAAGTTTTCAGCTTTTTTTTTAAATTCGTTCAAATTAATTTTCGGATACCCCATAGCGATAGGCTGACTCTTCACTGTTCGTCCATCCGGCCGCCACTGAATACTAGTAATTGGTTGCGTATTCCAGTCTGACAATCGGGTTGGCCGCATGGAATTTTCCGGGTTTCTTCACATATGTAACATCTAAATAGGAGTCAGTTTCATATAAAAAGTCTCCTCGAGAGGCACCCACCTTAGAAGATCGCTTACGTGTTGGATTGCCTTATCCCATTAATCTAATCCAAGTCCAAAGGTTTCTGATCCGAACTCGAACTTGAATTCCCCGAGCGTCAGAGTGAAGCCTTCACCGCCTCGGTCATTTAGCTGTCATCGTGTATGTATTAGATATTTTTATGTGCATGCATCGAAAAGCACTCAGTCAATAAATTTTAATCATAAATTTAAAATATTCCATTCTACTGTTCAATATTTTATGAAATTAGTATAATACATTGCATCTGAAAGCAAAATTTACATACAGTACAGTATTTATATTTACGAACACAACAGTAACATTTTTTATTATAAAGATTGGCAGATGACCGAGACGCAGAGCCGGCCCTACCATAGGGCGAACGGAGCAGCCACTCCAGGCGCTAAGTCCTAGGGGCGCCTCAGTGGTAAAGAAAATTAAAGGGTATAAATTAGGGGCAATCAAGGGGGCGCCATAATAGGATCTCGCTCCATCCTAAAACTTGCCTCGGGCCGGCACCGCCGAGACGGTTGAGTCATCGTCTTATTATTCTAGTGTACCCGGGATCGACTTCCTGCAAGCAACTCATCAAAAATTTTTCATGTCTTAAATATATCAAGTCCCATCCCTCAGCACCCATTGCGGCGTCGGTCGAACAATGGTCATAACGAAAAAGACCCGTTTTAGTGCTTAAATGTCGGAAAGAGTCAAAAACAAAAAAAAAAATAATTCTTTATTTTTTAACAGCAAAATAAAATCTAATATCACGTATAGATTTTTAGAAATGGGTTTATGCTGTAAATAAGATTTAAAAACAAAAATAATTTATTTTGAAAGACGATTAATTCCACTAGAGGGCCAATTCAAAATCGTCTGCTTATCGAAAAGGAAGAGAAAATGCTTTTGTGTAGGCGTCATTCGAAGCTTATTAATCAATTTAATCATAAATATGATCGGTATTATAACAACGTTATAAATTCAGATTCTTATAACGATTATTTTTTAATAGATAGAGTAAATAATTGTAAAGATGTTTATGAAATACTTTATACGGTGCACGCGATTGTTTCTCGTTACCATGTCAACGCACGCGATTTATATCGATTCGTTGATTACTATGGAAACGTATCATGCAACACGTCGATTCTATCAGCTCTTCAGAATATATTTTACCGTAGATGAAATCATGACAGGTTTGAAGATTCATGAATAAGGATGTCTTCGTTCTGTGCTATATAGGTCAACGCTGGAATGGTAAAGTTTCACATCTAATATATATTTTCTTTAAGAAGGTTATTGTGTTAATATAAGCTTATACTTCTACAATTTCCATTTAGTTTTCAATAATTATTTAAAATCTATGATATGATCTAAATATTAACATAACCAGTTTAAAATATTGTATTATATTAATAATAAAATTGACATTCTTTAATCATTTGGCGAAGCCACGTGTTAAAATCATTTGTCATTATGTTAATGTTTTTACTTTATTTTTAAGTTATTTAACAGTCTAAAATATAATTTAACTAATTTTAATTATAAACTAACTTTTTTTTTTAAATGTTTATGTTGATATATTGAAATTTTTGTTTTAGGTAATTAGGAATATTCATTTAGTTTAACAAATTACTTGTAATTTGCTAAACTAAATGTTTCTGAAATACAGTTTGTGATGGTTTTGTTAGCAAAAATTTAGGTCATTATATGTGTTAATTGGTTTGGTTCGGTGGGATATGGCAACGTAACACATGGGCGTTCTGCCAAGGTGGAATGCCTCTCGGGAGAACTTTCTGTGAGAATCTGGCCCTTATTTAAGTGTTAGATGCACGAAGGAAACCTGAAAAACTGCGTGCGGCCGACCTGTTGGTGGGCTTGAACCCGTGACCGACTGTCGGTATTTGGTGGTTTCATCCACTTGGCCACCGGTGGACAATATGTGTTAATATAGATTTTAGTTGTACTAGAATCACACATCTACTTAGAATTCCTATTTCCACTACATTAAATTCTTTTTCTGTGTCAACATTTTTTTTTTCTTAATTTTCTGGACTAATGACAGTTGTCTCCTTGGTTAATGTATTCATGAAATTAATAAAATTTATTTTCTGGTTAATGTTTTTAAAATTACAGATTGAGAATTATACTATTTGATTCAACTTAATTTGAAATTTTAAAGCTTTATTGTCACAATTTTGTATTCAATAAAAATGGGATGATAAATGAATAATTTTGATCATTTTAGTTGAGAATATATTTATCAAATAGTTATGAATATTTAATTTTTTACATATGGGATTTAGATCTGAAAAGTTATTCATACCTTTTTTTAAGTAAGTATGGTAATGAATTTTAAAAGTTGCTTAATAATTTATTTCCTTAATCACATCCAAATTAATAGTTAGAACAGCTTCCTAATATTTTTACTTGATCTTCTTTAGATATCTTAATTTAAATTTTGAATATAACATTAAATATTTTTTCTAGAAACATATTATTATGATGTATAATTATAAATTGTGAACATAATGTATGAAATTGATAAATGAATTTTTAAACACAATTATTTTTATTTTTATCTTTTCAAAATTAACTAATCAATTTACTTTAAACTTATTATTTAAAATATTTTAGTATCTATAAATGTTAACCTAGTTATTTTAAACCATAAAAGTTTAGAAATCAGATATTAATTTGGAAAAAGTTAAGAAATTAAGTTCAATAAATTTTTACAATTTGTAAAAAATACGTGTTAAGATGTAAGGTTTGAAGTATTGTTTCAAAAATCTTTTAAGAATAAGATGATATTTTTATTTTAATATTGTTTGTCTGATTAAAATGATGTATTATTTAATTAAAGCTTATTTTTATTGAGCTGCATTTTTCAAATTTCAGACCTATACATTCTCACTGTTGTCTGTCTGTTTGTCTGTCCTTTGTTAATCTCAAGAATGTAGTTAGATAGATGAAAATTGAGATCAAATGTGGAAAGTTTAGGGACTAGAGCCCCAGTGAACTATATATGAACTTTCAGTCTAGACCCATGGTTTCAATTCAAAATTTTCTCGGGAACGGAGTTAGATGACTAGCATAACTCAGTTATTATCAGGAGAAGAACAATGTACTGTACAGTGGCAAGACCCCACTAAAATCCAGATGAGATATGGAAAGCTTAGGAACTGTAGACCTCTATTAACTATATACGAACTTCCTGTCTGGACTGAACGTCACATTATTTTTTAAATTAAAAGATGATTAAAAATTGCAATCTAGCATTGTGACAATGTCACAATAAATAATTGTTCATTTATTTTTACAATCTTGAGTAATACCCTAAGGCAAGTAATGACTTCCCCCTACAATAAATACATTTCTAAAAACACAATAAAGGAAAAAGTTAAAACTAACAATAAACAAAAATAAAAATCTGTTGGTAAGTACAAAATAATAGAATATTTTTTTTTTTTTTGTCTTTTCTATGTACTGAATATTACTTAATAAGAAATTAATATGTTCAATATTTTTGATATTTTTATGTTACAAGGATTTCTAGAATAAAATAGGCAAATACAAACATTTCAAAGCACAATGTTTTAATAATAAACCAAACAATTGCTGTATTAAATTGGAATGTTTTACTGCTACTATCATTAATTATTGATAATAGCAATAAAATATCCTGATTTAATATGGCAATTGTTTGGTTTAAGATAGGTAAAATGAGCTATGCATTTCTCATTTTATTTATGAAAATTCATATGACTACTGGTTAACGAAACTGAAAACTGTTTTAGTTATTTGTCGAAACCGTGTCTTCTTTTTCTTGTTTCTTCTGATTCTATGTCACGACTTGGTGCATTTACACACACTTGGCAAATAATTCCATCACCTACATTTACTTCTTACAGAAACGTGTTTCGGGCTTTCGCCCCTCTTCAGTCTGTTACGTCGATAGTTGTGACTTGTGTGTCCGTACTTCCCGCTTCCTTTCCCTCCCCTCTTTTTTCCCGACTTGACGGACTCCCCCGCATGCCTCGTAATTTGTAACATTACCCTTCTCCGAGTGTTGTACACAGCCTCGCCTGCGACTGTATAAACATTCTATTTTATTTTAATAATTGAAGCCAGTTTTTATGGATGTCGATGCTAAGGTTCTTGTTAATATTATTTTTGTCTATAGTAATTTCGTAGCTTTCTTTGAATTT